>NC_051177.1:122049647-122219647 GCF_013339695.2 Rhipicephalus sanguineus | reverse complement strand
GCGCCTGAGCGAAACCCGAAAAACCTGTCCACCGTGGATTGCCGCTGCTGCTGCTGCTGCTGCTGCTGCTGCTGCTACGGCGGCGGCGGCAGCACACTGCAGCAATCGCACGTTGCTCGCTGATCACGGCGAGACGGTACGTAGCAGCGTTGTAGCTGCGCAGACGCCCGAAGTACAGGTATTCGCTACAGACGGCATTAATTAACCGGCAATCCGAGATTGCTGCGACGTTGTCCATGCGAGGACACCCTCGTTCCCCAACCAGCCTAGACCATTCAATGAGCTGTTTCATTCATTCATTCATTCATTCATTCATTCATAAAAGCACACAGTATAATCACTTGTTCTATCATTCATTCATATACACTTCTTTGGGATGAACTGCAGCAGTCAAGTGCTGCTTCCATTTTGGGCCCTTAGATGTAGAAAACCGCATTTCTCTTACGCCAAAGAAAGAAAGAAAGGAAGAAAGAGAGAGAGAGAAATGGCAGAGGGAGGGCGGTACAGCTGAGATCGGCGCTGAGCGAGAACACAGGCATGTAGGGTAATTAGCGCCAGCACGCATTCTTCATAACACACTTCATATGCCAGCAGCGCTGGAACGGCTACCAAAAAAGCCTTCAGTATCGTGCCTGGACCAAAACTAAAACATGCCATAGCATACACTGCATAACGAAGCTGCCCATGTAGTACGTAATCGCCATCTGTGCTTCAACGCAGGCTCGGTTGCGTGGACCAAGCTGCCAAAAACCGATTTGGCTAGTAGTATATAGCTAAATTATCATTCAATATAATCACTTTCCCTTTTACTTCTTTGACGGAATCAGCACGTACGGTGTTTTGAACGATATGGCAGACATGCGCACACTTAATTATCAACGTTATAGTATTATCCCGATACGACCAGCGCAGTTCTTTCCACGGCCAGTGTCCCTACTTTCTATCCTGCCAAAGCCCGGTTAGGTTAGGTTGTGGCTAGGTTGATTATGTTGTAGGTTAGGTTGTATTGCGTTGTAGTGCACCATACTACTACGCAACCAGGAAGGAATAGCGCCGAAAAAAGATTGTTTGACAACTCAATCATTTGATTCTTATTGTATGAAGACATTAACGACTTCTTACGCGACCCTTTTTTCAGTAAAAGAGGTATTTAAATATTTCTCGGGTCTTACGTGCCAAAGTACGCAAGTACACTGAGTTGGGCCGAACAAGAAAGACGGGAAAAGACTCCATCGTCAGAGGGGAAGATGGAGCCCTGACGAAGAGACGTCTTATTTGAAACGTTGACTCCAGCCAACAATATAAGTCGCAGCATGTGCGATTGAAAAGGTTGTATCACTGGAAGCAGCCAAAGTCTGTAGCGTTAAGGCGGGGTCGTTGCAAGCAAGCTTTTCAGCACATGCTGCCCCTTTCATCGCCTGGGCGGCGGGCCCTACAGCGATAGGAAGCTTGTAGCAGCAGCGCCATATTAACGTCATCTTGTGACCCTGCGATCACGTATACATACACGACACGGATGTCCAAACTCCAGAGGCAGAAAGTCGCGCTGAAACCGAGCGTTCGCACTTTCCATAGATCTCCGGGCAGGTCGTCGTTCGCGTAGGGATTCCATCGCTTCGGGGTCTTCTTGCAGCCGGCGTTGCCTTTCCCGTACCCATAGTATTCTATCGTTGTACATACTAGAGCACTGCACGGGTCCGGGCCGGCCCGAAAGCCCGGGCCCGGGCCGGGTAAGGGGTTGTTGGATCGGGCCCGGGCCGGGCTCGGGCCCGTGATCTTCGGGCTCGGGTCGGGCTCGGGCCTGAGCCAGGCCCGTATTAGGCCGGGGTCTCGTACATATATGTATAATTGCGTGTGTACGTTGTGTGGCTTTGTTTTTGTTGTTTTGTGGGGTTTAACTTCCCGAAGCGACCCAGGCTATATGAGACGCCGTCGTTGAGGGCTCCGGGTAATTTAACCACCTGGAGTGCATTGGCGTGCACAGAAATTGCATAGTACAAGACGTCTACAATTTTGCTCCAACGGTATGCTACACGGGATTTCAAGACACGCCTAATATAAGTTTCCGCCATTATAGTGAGTGAAAGACGTTCTTGGGTACCGTGTAAGGAAAGCAACGGTAAACTGCCTAGATTAGTGTATATAAGATGTGCGCGTTTGTATCTAGGGAAATATTTCGAGTATGCAGCTACGCTCACATGCCCGTAGACTGGCCAACGCAACTTGTGGGTCATTAATATCTCAGGAGCTGTTTTTCGTGCATTTTAAGTGCAAGATGCAGAGCGACTCTTATCACAGGGCGAACGCCGTTGTTGATTTTCTCATTACTAGTGGTGAGGCGCCGGACCATAGAGACACTCGTTTCCCCGAGTGTGGCTCACAACTGGAGTGATGAGG
This sequence comes from Rhipicephalus sanguineus, assembly GCF_013339695.2. NCBI lineage: Eukaryota > Metazoa > Arthropoda > Arachnida > Ixodida > Ixodidae > Rhipicephalus > Rhipicephalus sanguineus. Next base: position 122,217,250 of record NC_051177.1, on the reverse strand, counting down.
CTAGAGAAGCGATCCGGGATTCTGGGAATACCCAACACACAGACTGATTAGTTTTATTTAAGCCACCCTTTATTCAACACACCGTTACTGTACACACGTCTGACACGAGGACGGTGGCTCGCTCGTTAACGGGTGTGCCTCGCTTTGACAGATCTATGGCACTGCGGTGGCGGTGACTCGGGGAAGAAGGGTGGGACAGAGAACCTTGTTGTTTTGAACACGAAAACGTAGTGTATGTTGGGTGCAGTTGCCTGTCGAGGAGTCAACACGACAGCTTTAATTTATGTAACGCTGCCCAGCCTGGTATATTCCTCCCAGAAGCAGCTACAGCACGTTTTTTTTCCCATTACATTGTGCAATAGATGATCGAAGTTTGCAGGAGACTTGCTACTTTTACTCAACAGCCCTAGCTCGTATGCAGTTGATGTAGACTCAACCTAAAAAATGTATGTCATGCTTTTTTTTCTCCACTTTATGCAGGTATTATATTTTGTAGTTGTTCTTTTAAATGCAAAAATGAGATTGCGTGGTTAGCACGGCGTGCGTACATGAAAAAGCCAGCTATGACTCCAATTATATTTTATAATGCCCTGCAATCATTTCGCAAGAGTGTTACGCGCGTAATTCACCGAAAGTATACACAGTACCAGTGAAAGTCGTGACACTGAAAGAAGTTCCTAAAACAATCTCTAGAAAATATCTTGTGTGCGGCAGGTATCTTCACAATAACCGAAGGTTGGACAGTGCCTCCTTTATGCTCAAGGCACAACTAGCCGAAACGGACCGGGCCGGGCCGGGTACGGGCCGGAGCATGGTGTTTTCGGGCCGGGCCGGGCCCGGGCCGGAAAAATCGGCCCGTGCAGTGCTCTAGTACATACCTTCGGATGATCCGAATGTTGCAGGTTCGGTCCCTGCCGGCGGCAAGCTGTATTTTCGTCCACTTTACTTTCTTCACGTCTTTATCACAATTGCTACAATACACTTAAAAGAGTACAGTTTACGTCCCCTGTACCTTCATTGGCTTCATTATCTGCTGGCTTTCATTAATGTTGTGACAAACAAAACAAGACAAGCCCTCAAAATCCCCTTCCTTCACTAATCAACATTAGCCATAGCTGGTAGTATGCCAGTAAATACGGTAGTTGAATTCGGTCAAGAATTTTCGTTAACGTCATACGTCGTTACATGAAGTGCGTACAAGAAAACCAGCATGGCGTCATTAAAACCGATATGACCTCAACTGGAAGGACTGTGGTGCGTTCCCTGAATTCATACGCATTCTTGCGCGCTTTCTCCCTCTGTAAGCCGAGCGTTTGTCTTCTTATTCGCGTCGTGCGAACTGACCGGCTTTCGATTTTACTTCGAACGTAAGCAACGATGTTACGCCAGAGCAATAAATCCTCAATCATTTTACATTCCAGTCAGCCGAATTAGAAGGCTCATTAAATTCGATGTACGTTTGTGTTTGTAAGAAATGACCGTCCCTCGGCCGTACTGTACTCGATGATGTGTGTGCCTTTCCGATGAGTGAGCGTGATGTGCATGTCAACTTCAAGTTGACACAGTGTGAACGCGGTATTAGTTCAGCTATACGGGGACTGTTTTCAGAGTGATCAGTAGTTATAAGTGGCGCTCGGAAATTAAGTGTTTCGCTTTGTACCCAAGAATAACAAAACTTGAAAAAACTTCGAGGACGCTTGAGCCTCGCCTTCAAGAGTATAGAACACGATGGCGCATGTGGGCCCCGTGCGCGCATAGCCTTCTCAATCGCTAGCCAAACATCACTCCGCGGTGCGCCCCTCAACCGTGCCTCAAGAAAAGGAACGTCTGCGCGTGTAACGTGGGGCCGTTTCAAACTATCCTAGAATACCTAGTGCGAATAAAGTTGCGAATTGTCCACTACACTATAATTATTCCTTTTGCGAATGGTCGAAGTCACCACTATGCGTCCGTAAGGAAACAAGCGCACATGCTCAGCTGTACAGTCTGTTGATTATGTTGTTGACGATGATCATTGATCATACCGGAGCGCTTTGAGTTGGATGGGCCTTTCAGCGACCCACTTGTTGCGCAATTGACATGATGTGACGTCTAGTGCAATTCTACCCTTGTCATAAGTAGCATTACATCTGTTAACAGGACTCCTTGCACTATACATCACGCTTCTATAGGGTTTTTTTTCCGGAGCGGTTTCGATCACTGGCGTGGCTCTGTGGTAAAACACCTGAACGTGACGCAGAAGGCCTGGTTTCAAACCCAACTCGAGCCGAGGATTTCTTATTCTTTATTTAATTGCATTTATCTCGAGTTTTCGCTCACGAACAACGCTGATTTTTCGCTCACAACCAACGACGCCGACACAGGAATTTCTGCGAAAGGAGGTCTTTAACGATATCTCTTTAAAAAGGAAAATTAAGGACAATGTCAACCGCGTAACGCTCAGTGTGTCATATATACATACAGCACTATGCGGAGTTTGATGCATCAAGATGCTGATGGGAAACAGCGCACATCCCATAGCTCCGCTTTTTATACGCTGGAGAGAAGTTTCAGCCAAAATAATTGGGTGTATTTGATGTACTGCGTACATCAAATACAAGCTCTACCAGGTGGCAGCTACAAACTTACGTTTATCCAAACCCGCCATCGTGTCGTAGATTCTACCCTGAGATCTATCACGACAGTACCTGCGAAGCGGCGACGATAGGTGAAGTCTGGACGTCCCGACGTGCGCGACCTAAACCCCGGTCGCACGCCCTCACGCACGCACGCACGCACGCACGCACGCACGCACGCACGCACGCACGCACGCACGCACGCGCACACACACACACACACACACACACACACACACACACACACACACACACACACACACACACACACACACACACACACACACACACACACACACACACACACACACACACACACACACACACACACACACACACGTGGTCGCGGGTTCGATCCCGGCCGCGGCGGTCGCATTTTACACACGCGCGCGCGTGTGTGTCTGTGTATTGTACGAACGTACTCTTCACCGCCAGAACTAAAGTTGAACGATTTCTCAGAATTTTCTTTGATGCATAACGGTGCCTGGATATTGCACGGCTAAATTAACTAAGCATACTTATTGCATGAGTGCGCAATATAGCTGAAAGGTGTGAGGTTTCCGCAGTGTTATGCCTAGTTTAAGCACCCGCCGCGGTGGTCTAGTAATTATGGCGCTATACTGCTGTCCCGAACTTCGCGGGTTCGATCCCGGCCGCGGCGGTCGCATTTTTACTATACGGAGGCGACAATGCTATAGGGCCGTGTACGTATATACGCTTAGGCGCCCGTTAAGAACCCCATGTCGCAGAAATTTCTGGAGCCCGCCGCTACGGCATCTATCAATCATATCGCAGCTTTGGGACGTAAAACACCTAAGCGAGCCCGGTGAGCCGCATGTGCGCGGCGACTTCGTGCACGTGCCGCTTTGCCGGCCACGCACGACCCGCCCGCGGCGCATGGGTGCAAGGAGGCAAGGGGAGGCCTTCCCGCTGTTTTCACGGTCCGCGAACCGTGGCAACAAAAAAGAACGCCGCGAAATCATGATGCGAACGGGCATTCCACCGCATCTGCTGGGGTTTCGCCATACGGCAGGACGCATCAGCCGCACGCGCGGAGGACGAGATTACACGGGATGGAGGCCTTCTTCCACAGTTGAAAAAAATCCCATATAATACGGCATTTTAAGCGGACTTAGGGGCAAACGCCACAGTTACGGATCAATTCCGCTTGAAAGCAGTGATGTGAGTGACATTTTCATGCGTATAGACTTAAATTGCGTGTTCAGGCACGCGTGCATGCCTGTTTGTGAGCGCAGTATGTATGCCTCATGTTATTGTTTGCTTGTCGCAGGCGGTTGCTTGTTCGTCCGAGGTGAATCACCACAGCAAACATGTCCGACCTCTTGCGGAGGTGATTGCTTGTTCATAATCGCTTCGGCATGGGAAATGTTCATCGCAAATGTTCCTCATAAAATGTTCATCATTTCATGTGGGTATGTGAATGACTTGATTTCATACTACTACTACTACTACTACTACTACTACTACTACTACTACTACTACTACTACTACTACTACTACTACTACTACTACTACTACTACCACTGCTGATAATAATAACAATAGCTGGGGTTTTACATGCCAGAGTCAAGGTATGATTTTGAGGCACGTCGTAGTGGAGGGCTCCGGAAATTTTGACCACCTGGGGTTCCTCTAGCGTTCTCACATCCATCGAAAATGCGGCCGCCGCGGTCAGGATTGAACCCTCGACCTTCGGGTCAGCAGGCATGCACCATAAGCACTCTACCACAACGCCGGCTGGAGGACTTGATTTCGGCGTTCCGGGAAGTGTACGGGCATAAAGAGGTCGCATCACTCAATGGTTGGGCAATGTATGGAGCTTCATGTGGGAAGTTTAGCCATACTTAGCCCCCTTGCCCTCATCTACTTCCCAAGGTAGGCTTTGAGCCATCGTTCAACTGCACTCTTTCTCTCTGTGAGCATGCATACACGCATGTGCCGTAATGGAAGAGTCTTAGCTGCAATAATTCAGGATCAGCCTTGTTGAGTGCAGAAACTTGACTTGAAATGCCGTAGTGCCTGGTTTGCGGGAATGTAGCAAAGCTTTTGAATTCTGGCACAGCGTGGTGATGTCATACAGGGCATAGCTAACAAAAATTAGGTCTGCTGACAAATATAAGTGTACACAGTTCATTGGGTAGATACGCCAATGCTCTTCGCGTGCGATGTTCCCGAGGACTGTTCCGGCAGCGCCCCCAGGAGAGGGGGGAGGGGTGTTGCTGCCGTTAGACTACGCCTCACCCCCACCCCCCTCTTAATGAAGTACCCTGCGCACGCCTATGGGCTTCTGTGCCTTTGTTCTATAGAATAGTGGGGCTTCTGTGGCTGCTCAAAACGCAATTTGTATATTCCTATTCTTAGCCACTCCTGTACTTTTTGTGCGTATAAATCAACTCCTTTAAGTTACAAAAAACACAGACGCTATTGACGACACACAGGCTGTAAATGTGATAACTGCGCTGTTTTCGACCCAACTTTATAGAATCGCACGCAACACTCTTGTGCCAAGTGTTCCAAGAGCTTTGAACGCACTGTGGTTACAGTGTCTTGTTTCTTTCCAAATTTTGCCTTCAGCATCTAGCGTATAAAAGGGACACAAGGTAGTAAGCGTCTTAGGCAAACTAAGACAAGCGGGCGATGGGTTTAAAGATTAGCGAAACTAGTTCTGCGCGCCTCTCATGCAAAAGAGCACGCATTATATTGGCTTGTCGATCGCCAAACGATTGGAAATTCAAATGAGTCCCTTAAGGCTGCAGCACAAGCGAATCCCGCGTGTGCAGAAGCCTGCGTTGTTTGAGAAAGGAGTTTCATCTTAAAGGCTGAACACTGACACGCGGCTGTTTAAGAACGCGCATCGAATCACGGGCCGCTGATAAGCATATAACTTCGTCTCGAGATTGCATCGGTGAACGTTCGAACAAGCCATAACATATGAGTGATAAGGCCGACTATATATATATATAACGTCTTTTTTCTTCGTTGGCATATACCCAGCCGTTTGTACCAAGTACAAGATGCATGCTCAAAGAGCTTCTCGCATATGTTCTCCCTCAGCTCCCCGTCGTCCCCCTTCCTCATGCAGGAATGAGGAAAACAGATAAATTCACGACGAGACTACCGTGTTATGTCTTTTTCTTAGAAACCAACAAAGTAAACGATACAAATAAAAATTCACCGACGATTACGATACTGCCTAATGCGAATACTGAGCGCAGCTTCGTCTTGGGGCAAGGTCAACTGTGTTTGAAGTTTTGCCTTTCCGAAAGGTATCGACGACGCCATAAATCATAATTTTTGTGAAGTAGGACAGCTAGCACTCACTACGCCATTGTTCGTCTTTGTGCGGATAAGCGAGGTACCCGCTACACATCTGTAAGGTATCATGTGCGCTTTTTTGATACTGCATGTGGCTGATGACGATGAAGAATTATGGCTGGTCACTTTGCAGTGGGTGGGAAGCATTAAACCACGCCCTCGTTACGCAGTTAGCATTGTGTGATAACTGGTTGTTATATTACTCTTCTGCCACGCTATATTACATGGCTTAACACTATTCCTTGCCTGACATGACGCCTGTATAGGGTCTTTTTGCATATGAGTTTCAAGCACCAGCGTGGCGTTGTCTTCCGAGAAGAAGCTGCTGGTTGAGATTTTTGAGCCCGTTCCGGAGTGGCTTGCACTTCTGGATGCTTGTGTCCTACATTCCTACATTCCTACATTCCTTCTCTATCTCTCTCTCTTGTGTGTGATTGCCTGACTTTTGAAATGCCTCCTACTGTAGGGAACAATGTCGGTGTTGTGTATATTAAGGTAATTCTGTGACGAATTATGTAGTGCGCAACGCATGCACAGCAATAACAGGTCATCTTTCCATGAATAAGAAAAAAAAAAGCACCAGCGTGGCTTTGTGGTAGAATACTCGACTACCACGCACAGGGCCTTGGTTCAAATCCCATTCCATCCTGGGTATTTCTTTCTCATTTAATTTTTTCATGTCTATCGGTTACATTTTAATGTCTATCGTCGACGGCGACGCCGCTCATCGTAGGAACGGGCGCCTAAGAGCTGCGCTCTCAAATGACTCGCCTAATAAAATGTTATCGTATCGTTTACTTGAAGATAATGCAGGCGTCAAGAAAAAAAGATGTGTTGTGAAGTGGTCGCTTGTGTAGACTTCCGCGTCAAAGGCTTAATTTTCTCCATTCACTTGTAGGATTGAACTTCGAAATCAAGGCTTTCGCGTCAAGTCCCTCGTAAGCTATAGACGCTCTGCGTCAGCTCCTTCGTGCGAACTATGCATTCAGCTAGTACAGATGTGCCGTCATGGCTTACCCGTCAAGCATTATAACGTAATTGTGGCCCACTGTAAACAGCTGAATACCTCTTATTGGGAATTGAAGCTAACACAACCCAACAAATTTAAATTTACTCTACAGTGTTTGAGTAGGTTGTGAAGAACCACCACAGATATGCAGGTAAAATAATGTCTAAGCGTCAAGGCCCCTCAGGTAGCAATATATGCCACTATCGCAGGTTTTTATTTCTTATTTATTGTCCCTAATGCTTCCGGGAGAGACTGCGCAATGTTTCTCGCGTTTGAGTTGTACAGCGTGGGCAATATCTATGTTTGAATCGAAGCACCACGGACCAATACACATTTTGAACACTGAGCGTACATTTCCTGGATAAAAATGCGAGCGTAGAATGCGAATACGTCGTATATACAGACGAAGTCCTTCTGTTCCCGTTGCTACGGGGTTGAAATTTCGTCGTATATAAGTCACGATCGTCTGCGCACGGAGAAAGGGAGTAAAAAAGGAGTAAAGAAGAGGAACAAAACCGAGTTCATAAAAAAAAAATAATGAAACCGGCTAATGCAAAAAAGGCAACCAGAACCAGCAAGCCGAGGGACATGCTGTAGCGTGATGCATCGTCGGCTGCCTGCAGGAAGTCGCCGACGCAAATGATATATAAATCCGGATGCGAGCGCGGCACGAATAATAGAAATGGCCCGGCTCGGGATCATCGGCCATCACGCAGGCTGCACGCCGCATCTTAGTTGGATCGGCGGAAACCATCAGGAATATGGGGGTGTCCCAGTATGGGTCTTTGCTTGTAGCGCGTATATAGTACACTAATGGCATCTGCTGAAGAAATGCGCAGTGGTAAAACGTGTTTCTCGACAGTCAACGTACAGTGACGTATAAAAGCGAAAACTCACCACTGCGCTCAGTGAAGGTTCTTACGCACGTAAGTAAGTGTTAGTATGATCTCACGTCAGTGACGTCCAACATATGCTGCTGAAACAGGGATAATGTTTGCACACGCGATCACTTTTCAGCGACAGCCTCTCAATACAGAATAGTATGTTACGAACTTGAAGATAACCATTGTTTGTATAGACTCCACGGGCAAGCTATAGGTGCTGAAAGGATGCATCTAAACGTGCGTGAACAAAAAGCAACGGCTTCGCTCACGTGTGATGCACTAAACACCTCTTTTCTTAGCCTTAAACCATGCGTGCAGGGACGACTACGTGGCCCTATAGAGTGGTAGCTGAGCACCTGGAGGACCAATGCTACACGCTCGAAGCACACTTTACTGGTGCTGCTCTTCAAGGTCTGTCCATGACTTCATCATGCAAGCCAAGTTAGTCTGAATTACAAGACTAACTTGAAGGCAAAAAAAAAAAGTGCTTTCAACCATTTCAATGCACTTTCAGCATGCACCTTCAAGCAATTAAGAGACGAATATCTAATGTAATCGCTCCCGAATGAGCTTTTAGGATTCGAGGCAACGTCAAAAGTATAATGTGCAAGGGTAAGGGTAATCCCGAGGCTATCAATAAGCACAGCCTGTCAATGACAAATGGAAATTGCGAACATTCAGCGCTTGTGCACGTCTTATTGTTTCGTGTCAACAGCCTCTGCGAGTTTGGCTAACGGTATAGCGCGAACTTTGACCTCCTTGTGAAGGCTGCAAATTTACGGAGCTTTCAGCATTGGAAGAGAGATAAACCGCAGTGAGAACGTGAAAAGGATAGCCGTAGAGTTAAGACAGACGGTCAGAAGCTATCGTTAGAGATCTAACACAATTAAGTATGGCATTCCATTGGGGATTAAAAGGAAGAAATAAATCTCGGTACATCATGTGACGCAATCAGCAGATATAGATAACGGATATTCGGTTAGATTGGCGCCTACACTGGCGCCGAAGGGCGAAAAAACGAAGTCGTGCACAGTAACGCATTCAATGAAGCGGTGAAATTGGAATAGTTCAATTGCCTGTTTAACGACGCGTTCCGAAGACACAAGAAAACGGTCGATATAGGAGAGATACTTAACGTGTTTCAAGGTTCTCGGGGAGGCCTCTTAATGGAGATGAACAAAACACTAGGAAAAACAATCTCTATGAGAAGACAAGAAAGTCCTGTACAAAAGCAACTTGCAGACGGCCAGCTATTAAACATCCACAAAAACGAGGCGTCTCATCCTTGAAATCCCTCGTTCATTTCCAATCTCTGCCGATGTTTCTTTTAAATCGGCATTAAAGTACATTTCAAGTATCAGTTGCCGCCCTCTACACTCCTGTTTTCAAGGTACAGAAGTCGTTAAACCTCAATGTCGCGTGGAATATGTACATATAAAACAAGACACACGTTGTTCCCTTCCGCCTACTATAATATGCAAAACTCGTTCGCAGTCGGCAGTATGAAGCCAAGGATTGACACAAGGATATGCCGTATCCAGGCCACACATCCGTCGAAATGGTGAAGCGTTTAAAACAATAACACAATATTAAAACTATTCGATCACTTTTGCCAGTACGCAACACTGTTTTCACGTGACGGCCAATATGATCAAGGACCAAAAATTGCGTTCTCAATCAGAAAGTCTCGCGCCGTTGCGAGTGATGATACTCGTAGAAGTCATTTGTAAGCGTACAGGGGTTCGCAAACTAGTACTCTAAGCTCAAAACAGACACCTTGCTATGCAAACCACAGCGCATCTATGCAGCACGCACGCGGAGCAGGTTTCACGCACTCTGCCCCGCTGACAAGTGCTCGCAGCGGGTGGTATATCCACACTCTACTCCGGCCCATGCCTATGTGGCGCGGCGGGCCCACTGAAGCAAAGACGCAACATACATCCGCTCCACTTTTAGAATCCGTCGCCACCGCCGCTTTCCTCAAATTTGTAATAAAGCTGCAAGAAAATAAGAAAACAGAAAGAGACACACAGACGACGGGGCGCCACGGAGGAACGCGGAAGAGACGATGGGAAACACGAGGGAGGGGAAGTGTGAGACGGCCGCGCTTCAATGTTACGGGTATCCCCCCGCGTCCCATAAGCACACAGACACATATCTTCACCACTCACCTGCCGCCGACCACCAGCGGGGTTTAGTTTGGCCGCCTGGCTCTCCGACATGGTGGACACCGTGTCAAACGGCGTTGCTCCTCAGTGGGGAAGCAACGGATTGCGTAGAACCCGCAAGGAGGAGCGAAGGGGTCTCGAGGGTCGGCAAGGCACGAGTGGTACCAATCGCGCACACGCCGAAGAGGGCTCGCCCAGCGACCCCAAGGCAAGCGGGCACAACAACCAGGTCGGATCACAGGTATTCCATGTCAAGGGACACTGTTGAATCCACGCCGCAGTCGACGAGTCATCACTCTTAAGTTAAGAAGACGATCCCTGAAGATCACTACTTCTGGTTCGGCGGGACACCGGCCGGAACGGAACGCAGGAGTCGGGACAGCGTCCGAGGAAAAGGGCAAGGACGGGTTACACGTCTCACTGTTGGTCTTCGTAGGAGGAGACTCCGCGAAGCCGGACCAATCTGCCGCTACTGCGGCCACGCATGGTGATGCGATAGCCGCCGACGCCGCTTCTGGCGGCGGCTGTCAGTCACGGAGAAGGAGTGCTGTTTTTACGAAACGGTCGTCCCAGACACTGGAACGGGTAGCACGCACGCCGGCAACTCCGTTCGGGCTCTGCAGTACACTATGCAACCACGCCGGCGCGGCGGCCGCGATACTGCCCCAGCAAGCACCACCTGTTCGGAACGAGGGCGAACCGACCGCTATGTCAGGCGCACTGTACGTATACGACCTGGCTTCTCTCAGACCCGCCGGTCGGTAGACAGTTCTCTCCAGTTGCAACGAAGACGGCACAAGCGGAAAGGCACCGGGGTCCGGGGCTACCGTGCGCTATCGTAAAGCATATCTCGTATCACACAAGCACACACACACGCAGACACCGCCGCCGCGCCTTCAATGCAAACAACGAAACTCTGCGCAGTCTGGTGGGGTAGGGGAACCAGATATATAGCACCTACCAGCCAGTGGTTGTGCTGGTGGGACAGCTCTATGTATACGTGCTGACGCTCGTTACGGAATGATCGAGGTGACTGCTTCCACCGCCACCAGCAGCCCCCGCGGCGACGACGGTCCTGGATCGCTTTTTTTGTGGTCTTTTGCATTTGCGTTTCTTTCTTTTCCTCTCCCCTTCATCCCCCCCTCGTCTCTATTACCATATTTTCTTTCCTATACCCTTCCTCGCTTTCCCTCCGCTGTTTTTCCGACTCGCCGCCTTTTCCTTCCTCTCCGAGGCCTTCTCGCCACCCTCCGCTCCCTCCAAAACTGTACGCTTCTTTCCCGGCCACGCTCTTTCGTTCGACGTCGGCCGCCGCAGCTACACGTCCTCTGTTCGACGTCCTCACCCTCGGCGGCATATAAGACCCGACGGCTTGCCGCCACTCGCTCACCGCTAGGATGAAGGAAAGCTCGGGGAACGTGCACCACTGGCGAGAACGACCCCTCGCTGCCCTCCTCTCACGGTCCTCGCGCGACGTTCCTCTCTGCGGTTTCCAGCCGCCGCTCGTGCCGATATGCAATGCAACGTCGACGTTGTTGTTTTCGATCTTTCGGGCTGCACGCTCGTCTGCCTGCCTGCAGAACTCGCTTCACGACGCGTGCGTTCGTGTGTTCGTCGGCGGGGAGTTTGTACACTGCATTGGGGGCAAGGACGCAAGCGAGCCGAAGAAATGTTTTGGCACGCGGCCCTTGGCTGAGTGACATCGCGACACACACCGACGACGACGTGCACGTGACGCGGGGCGCGCCTCTCACCGCGACAAGCGCGATTGACAGTTTCGGTTGCTACCGGAAACCCTATAGTCTGTCAGGTGTTGCACGTACGCACGAAGCCGCGTGCCCAATGAGCTACTCGCGTTATAGGGATGGCAACGTGAACCACGACAACAAGAGGGGGTGAACAATAAAACAAAGCGCTAGTTGAGTGGAGAGAGACGGCTGCGTTTGTTCAGCTCCACTGGGCAGCCATGCGGCGGTGGTAACAACGGTGAAAGGCGTTATATATTCATCTAGGTGACATGTTTCCTTAAAATTAATTTCAAACATGCATATCAAATCACGTATGCGCACTGTTGCGCACTTTTTATAGGCAACAACCTTTAGAAAACAAAAGACTCAATGAAGCACTCGGCGAAAAAACGCTTTTATAGTTCTACGTCGGCAGTCAGGATCGTTAGAAGCCACAGCTTCGTGAACTTGTTGACTACGCATCGTGAAGGCCTGACGAATATGTATGCGTAAAGCCTGGCGGATAAGGAATCTACTGTCTACTGAGTGACTAGTCAGAATAGTAAACGTTTCAATCGTTCGATCAACGGACAGAAATTGATAGTATACTCTCATCATCGGCTCCACACCACTTTTCGGGCTTGTCGTCGTGTTGTAAGGAATTGCGGTCTGTAAGTATGGCTACATGTCTAAGCGATAACTCTCTCCCTCTCTGTCTCTCTCTCTCTCTCTCTTTCTCTTACAATGGGAAGCAAATGAGAAAGCGCTCCTCAACTTTTCGCCGCGCGGTTCGCTGGGTACTTCAGCGATTACATCTCACTCGAGTGGTTGACGGCAAGCAGCATAATGATACAAAGTAGGGAGAGCAGCAGTTGCCGGAGGCATAGCAAGAAAATTGAGAGGCACAGGTCGCCAAAATTACTCTTGCAACCACTTGCGTGTGCGAGAACATTAGACGCACGAGTAATCAAAGGAAAACCGTGCACGAGCACACGTAGAGAAGGCATCACCTAACTTGTTTTCCGGTTCCGTAAAGGCTAGAGGCATCGCGTCTTCAACGCACTTCAATTTCAGTACGTTCACCACGTCACGTGAAGGGCGTGTGTGCCGGTCTCAGCCCATTGTTTCATCAAGTTTGAAACAGCGCGTGTAAATTCAACTGAAAGTCAAAATTATACGTTTCTGTAAGGACTAAGGCGTTTAGACGTCGTATGACAGAATGAGGTGTTGCCACGCGGGATGTTTCCTTCTCGCACAGCGACTTGTGATGTCACAACTTTAACGGCGATTCTTGGTTGGGGCGACAGCATGTGAATCAGTACACATGTACATTCACGAAAAGAGAAAATGGCGGGAGAATAGAAGAACAAGCGAAAAAAAAAAAAACGTGAGGGGGTGACACAGCCCCTGTATCGCTAGAGGTCTTCGATCTTACCAGCATTTCTTTGAATGCCCGTAGAAGATACGAGGTGGTATGAATTAGTCATTCGGCGCTTACACTGCTCACAGGAAAGCACGTTCAAGGAATGCGCATCACCTGGACACCGGGGCATAGGTCTCTAATGGGGAACCGAAAGGCCCACCCTGCAGACAGAGATCATGTACACAGGGCAACCCACTCGGACAACGATGATGATACTGAAGAGAGAAAAATATGCTATCATATATATGGTAGCATATATATTCAATATATGCTAGAAATATACACGGACATCCTACAGAACACTGCAAGAAGGAACAGAAATACATACCCAGGACCGCAAAAAAAAAAAAAAAAAAAACTGGCAAGAGAACAAGCACGAAAGAAGGGGAATAGATCTCAAGGGTTCGTTTTAAGAGCTGGCTCGCCAGGTTGATAAGCTGGGGCAAAGTCCCGCGCCGTAAGCGTAACCTTAGTTCCAGAGGCGACCGCTACAGGCGCAGCTCGCGCGAAAGAGAAGTTTTAAATGCGAAGCATTTCTTAGCGAACTTCTGCGACTTTGAGCGTATCTATCTATCTATCTATCTATCTATCTATCTATCTATCTATCTATCTATCTATCTATCTATCTATCTATCTATCTATCTATCTAGCCGCCTACGACTTTGCGCTCTCCTGGTCGCTTGGTTAATCGAATGTACACCAAAATTGGTATGGCGTAACATGACTGTATGACAGGGGCGTAGCCACGTTAGGGCACACCCGGGCCCGTGCGCCCCCCGAATTTTTTTTTTTTTTTGCCATAGCATACAGAGCAGAAAATGACACTCGACCACATCTGCCTGCTCGTCCCCACTACAGATCAAGGAGGTGCCCCCCCCCCCCGAAAAAAATTTCTGCCTACGCCCCTGCTGTATGACGAACATAAATGACAAGTCATAGCATGAAAATTATGACACGCGTGTCATGTACAGCATGATTTACATGCCACGCTCATGGTGCTCTGGCGGCCGTTTCGCTAGCTTGATATACACCAAAATTGGTATCTTGCGACGTGACTGTGTAGCGAACATAAATAACACGAGTTAACATGAAAATCATGACATGCATGTCATGTACAGCATGACTTACGTGCCACGCTCATGGTGCGCTGGCGGCCGTTTCGCTAGCTTGATATACACCAAAATTGGCATCTTGCGACGTGACTGTGTAGCGAGCATAAATAACACGAGTTAACATGAAAATCATGACATGCATGTCATGTACAGCATGACTTACGTGCCACGCTCATGTCGCGCTGGCAGCCGTTTCGCTAGCTTTATGTACACCGAAATTGGTATCCTGCAACGTGACTGTGTGACGAACATAAATTACACGAGTTAACATGAAAATCATGACACGCATGTCATGTACAGCATGACTTACGTGCCACGCTCATGGCGCGCTGGCGGCCGTTTCGCTAGCTTTATATACACCAAAATTGGTATCTTGCGACGTGACTGTGCAACGAACATAAATAACACGAGTTAACATGAAAATCATGACACGCATGTCATGTACAGCATGACTTACGTGCCACGCTCATGGCGCGCTGGCGGCCGTTTCGCTAGCTTTATATGCACCAAAATTGGTATCTTGTGACGTGACTGTGTGACGAACATAAATAACACACGAGTTAACATGAAAATCATGACACGCATGTCATGTACAGTATGACTTACGTGCCACGCTCATGGCGCGCTGGCGGCCGTTTCGCTAGCTTTATATACACCAAAATTGGTATCTTGCGACGTGACTGTGCAACGAACATAAATAACCTGAGTTAACATGAAAATCATGACAGGCATGTCATGTACAGCATGACTTACGTGCCACGCTCATGGCGCGCTGGCGGCCGTTTCGCTAGCTTTATATACACCAAAATTGGTATCTTGCGACGTGACTGTGCAACGAACGTAAATAACACGAGTTAACATGAAAATCATGACACGCATGTCATGTACAGCATGACTTACGTGCCACACTCATGGCGCGCTGGCGGCCGTTTCGCTAGCTTTATATACACCAAAATTGGTATCTTGCGACGTGACTGTGTGACCAGCATAAATAACACACGAGTTAACATGAAAATCATGACACGCATGTCATGTACAGTATGACTTACGTGCCACGCTCATGGCGCGCTGGCGGCCGTTTCGCCAGCTTTATATACACTGAAATTGGTATCTTGCGACGTGACTGTGCAACGAACATAAATAACACGAGTTAACATGAAAATCACGACACGCATGTCATGTACAGCACGACTTACGTGCCACGCTCATGGCGCGCTGGCGGCCGTTTCGCTAGCTTTATATACACCAAAATTGGTATCTTGCGACGTGACTGTGCAACGAACATAAATAACACGAGTTAACATGGAAATCATGACATGCATGTCATGTACAGCATGACTTACGTGCCACGCTCATGGCGCGCTGGTGGCCGTTTCGCTAGCTTGATATACACGAAAATTGGTATCTTGCGACGTGACTGTGTAACGAACATAAATAACACGAGTTAACATGAAAATCATGACACGCATGTCATGTACAGCATGACTTACGTGCCACACTCATGGCGCGCTGGCGGCCGTTTCGCTAGCTTTATATACACCAAAATTGGTATCTTGCGACGTGACTGTGTGACCAGCATAAATAACACACGAGTTAACATGAAAATCATGACACGCATGTCATGTACAGTATGACTTACGTGCCACACTCATGGCGCGCTGGCGGCCGTTTCGCCAGCTTTATATACACTGAAATTGGTATCTTGCGACGTGACTGTGCAACGAACATAAATAACACGAGTTAACATGAAAATCACGACACGCATGTCATGTACAGCATGACTTACGTGCCACGCTCATGGCGCGCTGGCGGCCGTTTCGCTAGCTTTATATGCACCAAAATTGGTATCTTGTGACGTGACTGTGTGACGAACATAAATAACACACGAGTTAACATGAAAATCATGACACGCATGTCATGTACAGTATGACTTACGTGCCACGCTCATGGCGCGCTGGCGGCCGTTTCGCTAGCTTTATATACACCAAAATTGGTATCTTGCGACGTGACTGTGCAACGAACATAAATAACACGAGTTAACATGAAAATCATGACACGCATGTCATGTACAGCATGACTTACGTGCCACGCTCATGGTGCGCTGGTGGCCGTTTCGCTAACTTGATCCCCGAAGTTGGTATTGCGCGACGTTACTGTGTGACGAACATAAATAATAGGAGTTAACGTGAAAACCATGACACGCATTTTCCTCAATGACATACAAGACGATGTACGCAGCTCTTTGCTGGCTGCTTCGCATTACATCGATTCCCACAATGCGTGGGATCTGCCGTCTTTTTTTCTTCCTCTTGTTCTTCGAGCGCCTTGATGATGACATTAACGCAGGCAAAACCACATATAGCATAGCCAACTGTAGTATGCGGCGCTCGCTCCACTCTGGCAGTGCGCTTCGCTACTAATAACATGAACGAAGAAGACAAGGCAGCGGAGCGGAGGGCTCGCAAGGCAGCAGCATCACGGGCTCGCCGCCAAGGCCCTGCGGTGAGAGTTCGCGAGGCAGCAGAGAGACGTCAGCGTCGTGTGGAGCCCGAGATACAAGCCCGCGAAGCCGAAGCAGCGCGGAAGCGGCGGCAAGAGAACCTCGAAGAGGTAGGGGCGCGGGATGCTGCGGCCAAGCGCCGAAAGCGGTCGCTACCTGAAGTTGGTGGTGCCGACGCGCGCTTCAAGCGCAATTTCCTCAACCACACATTCGGCCACAGCTGCAAGGTCTGCTACAGCTTGTGATTCGACAACAACCTGACCACAATCGCTACTATAACAACGTGCGACGTCTTTATATGACAGTAGAGGAATTGTACGGAGCATTCACAGTTTACCCGATCATCTCCGAGCCAGCTCCTCAATCATCATTCACTTCGTGGATATGGCGTGATTTTTTTGTTAGATACATCCTCATGAAGCCAAGTATGAAATAGGGGACATTATTTGTAACTTTTAACTGTAGTGTACCATCAAATCGGCAGTCTTTAGGTAGCATGCGACGGTTTATTGGTGAGCTGCCAGCTCATTAAAAAAATAATAAAAGGGATCATGTGCTACGGGACGATAGCTGGCAAACAAGAGTGTTCCACACCAGCCACCATGGTGTAATCTTGGGAGTGTTTGCCTACGAGTGACGCTGGCTAACACTCCCAGGATTAGACGCACAGAAATACCCAATAAAGTGGACGGGCGAACGACCACCGTCGCAGCTCAATTTGTAGAGCATCGGACGCGTTAGCCGAAGGTTGTAGGTTCGGCCCCTGCCGACGGCAAGTTGTTTTGTCGTCCACTTTAATTCCTATAAATTTATGTCGTAATTACTGCACTACAGTTAAATACTACAAATAGTGTCTACAAATAAGACGAAGAAGTAAGCAGACACGCACAAAATTATTCCAGACAGCCAAAAACAAAGAAAACAAGGACGGCGGTAAGTGGACAGATATATAGATAGTGGGCCTTGAAGAATCGCAAGTCAACATTGAGTGAAGCTGTTAGCGTTTGATTGATTGATTGCTATATTTCATCACTCTTCTTATCAAAGCACACACACAACTCTTTACTTTATTCTTTATTCAGTGATTAACCCGCTTAGCTCGAAAACGCTGCAGCAGAGGGGTTACAACAGAAAAACGCATCTTCATTTACACAGCATACTGGCTGACTTGACCAGCGATTTCATTCGCTAATGGAACGAACAAAGAATGAATTAGCATGCATATTTGATCGGGTGTAGTATTCTGAAACCTTAAAGCAATGATCACCAAGTGAAGGTACATAGTGAGTGAGGCCTGCGTAAGTATTTTTGCTTTGGAAGGCCGGCTTTGCCATGAAATATTTGATAGAGGAGTTTCAATCGTAATTTCCGTCGTCGAGAGGCTAG
This sequence comes from Rhipicephalus sanguineus, assembly GCF_013339695.2. Classification (NCBI taxonomy): domain Eukaryota; kingdom Metazoa; phylum Arthropoda; class Arachnida; order Ixodida; family Ixodidae; genus Rhipicephalus; species Rhipicephalus sanguineus. The sequence continues at coordinate 122,199,090 of NC_051177.1, read as the reverse complement.
ATCTTCCCATCCTAATGCACTTCTAATGTTGGTGAAACTGTCAGTTCTCGAGTACCGACCTAATACAAAGCTTGCTGCTCTGTTCTGGACTTTTTCAACCTTATTACTTAATGTTGTTTGTCAAAGGTCCCACACGGCACAATCATATTCGAGCACTGGGCGAATGGGCGAACGTACGTTAAGGACGCAGTTAATTTCAAACAAGGCGGTGCTTGTCTCAGGTTTCGCTGTATAAAGTTTAAGGTCCTGGCGGCTTTAACAACCACAGTATGAACGTGAGCATTCCATGTGTGGGATGCGAATGTAACGCAAAAGTACTTATATTCTGTTTTTTGCGTCACTATATTTGCATCTCATATTGTCAGATTGATGCGATTTTACCCATGCCTCAACGAGATCCGAGGAATGGGGGAAATCGCATCAGTCTGACAATATGAGATGAAAATACGCTCGATTACATTGGTTACAAATGCAGTACAGTAGGGTTGACTCGGCGCGACTAAGTCCTCTTGTGACACAGGGCTGATGTAGCGAATTCCGTAAAGAGCGAAAATGGCATGGAATTTTCTCATTTCCACTGTTATTATTGCCACACTCTAAGGTATACGTGTTAATTTAGCTACATCTCATTGGTCGATTGACTGATCGATTTATTTATTTATTTATTTATTTATTTATTTATTTATTTATTTATTTATTTATTTATTTATTTATTTATTTATTTATTTATTTATTGTATTTGTCATGCTCCTTCATATGCTGACAAGAAATATTCCATCAACTTTCAACGACAGTTAATTTCGCACTTAAAACACGGAATTTAATTTCTTTATCGGTATTTCATTATGACTGCTGCATGACCAGGAACTTCATTTTCATCTTCGGAACTGCTGGACATTTAGATCTACAACCAGTCATCCAAAACGTCGCATCTTCCTAGCGCTTTTCGCTTTCATTGCGTGAGAGCGAACTTCTGGGACTACTTGTCTTTCCGGCAAGTATAGGAATGTCTCTCGGATGCTGCGCCCTTCGAGATAAAACGGTCGCTTACGAAAGCCCGACGTATCAAGCTGCTTCGTGTTTAAGGCAGCTGTTAACGAACTCTTAATGGCGGTTTTAAGATACGTTCCTCTTTCACGGGAACGATTTTCCTCAACAAACACCTCCCGCTCACTCAATCCGAAAGCGCGTGAAAACAGACGTACTTCAACGCCCCTACTTTCCCAATTCCACGCGATAAAAAACAACACACAAGAAAACAACAGAAACGGCTTCACACAGCCTTCTGGCGGCCGATAACACCATGGCAACAGGTCGCGCCGGCCACATGAAAGGACGAGGGTGGGTCTCACAATTATAAGGTGGCGCAACCGTAATTGGCCAACTGATACACCCCCTCTCCATTTCCCTCGCGTTGGTCCTGCACGCTACGTGTGCTTGTAAGCATTCACTCTGACATCTGTTGGACAGAAGAACGATCTCCTTTCCTGGTAGGGACGGACATGTCCGCCTCGTGTAAGTGTGCACGCGCATGGGAGATGTGTGTGTGTGTGTGCGGGTGTGCGTGCGTGTGCACACTTGCCTGCCATGCCTATGTATACTACACCATACTATAGGCGCCTTGCGAAATTACATCTGCGTGCCTGCATCTCGAATACATGGAGGAAAGCACGATTGGAGTTTCTTTTTCGCGGTCTTGAATGCGGTCTGGACGTGAGCCAGCGGCCGGGATGGGGCGTCTCGGGGGGAAAAAAAGAAAATTGAGTAGAAAGCCTATACGTACCAGATAAGTGGAGGCATTCTGACCGCGAAAAACAACACATCGGCATGCGCGCGGAGACACGGAATGCGCGATCTGTAATTTGTCGACGGATTCAATTTCCAGTTGGCGATGCAGCTGTAAGCTTTCAGCGGCACAAGAAATGCGCAGTTGGCCACAGCGAGACAACCCTCCGCATCGACGAGGCAAGAAAGACGGCGTATTCGGCGATTTGTTTCGTCGGAACGCTTCGCTTTCCGCAAGTTTCATACAAGTCCCGCCGATGACGTATGCTGTTTTCTTTGCCTGCGCATTTCAATTCAGTAGATTTACTACCCTGTAAGATAATGAAGAACAGAATCAATAAACACTATACTTCAATTCTATTTCCCGTGGCATGTGAAAACCGAAGTAGGGCTCGGATGACCTACACCATGCATCGAAGTTTAGCGAGAAGTTATTCGAGTGGAGTCACTCGTCAAGGAAATGAATGTATAGATGCGATTAGTGTCACCCGCTTACTGCACTGTTGTACTTCGAATTCTCCGTCACCTCATTCCACACCTATCGTATTATTATTCGTATAGTCAGCAAAGTGGCTTGATGGTCGAGTTGCTCGTCTGTCAGATTGTGTGTGTGTGTGTGTGTGTGTGTGTGTGTGTGTGTGTGTGTGTGTGTGTGTGTGTGTGTGTGTGTGTGTGTGTGTGTGTGTGTGTGTGTGTGTGTGTGTGTGTGTGTGTGTGTGTGTGTGTGAGTGAGTGAGTGAGTGAGTGAGTGAGTGAGTGAGTGAGTGAGTGAGTGAGTGAGTGAGTGAGTGAGTGAGTGAGTGAGTGAGTGAGTGAGTGAGTGAGTGAGTGAGTGAGTGAGTGAGTGAGTGAGTGTTAGGTTGCTGCGCAACTACCGCTGTAGTTCAGTGACTACGGCATTCCCGGGCAAAGTGGGCTCTAAATTGAGGGTTCGACTCTCGGCGGAGGCGCTCGTAAATCGATGCGGTACAGAGAAAAATCTTCCTATTTCGATGTTTCTGTCAAATCTGCTTACGAAATGTCACTCAGTACGCGTTGAAAAAACGCGTTCGAAACGCACAACTCCGGCACGAGATTTGAAATTTCGAAATTATAGATTCTGCGCTGACTTCTCGGTAACCTTATCTCCTCATTGTACGATAACAGCCGACAATGGTTGCAACAAACACATGTGGCGACACCAACAAAGCTTCCGCTTGTACTGGGTGTTTCTCATCGGCGATCGGACAAATGTGATGTCGACAGAACGCAATTATCCTAATCGCTCTTGCAACACAGTGTATCGAATTCGGGACCACTCACCTGCTGCGAAAATTCTCGCCGCGCCGTAACGTCGCCAGTGCCTAGCGGCTGTGAGGCACACGACCGTTCAAAGTGCTGCGCAGCAAAAGCGATGACACGATAATAATAATAATTGTTGTGGTTTTACGTCACAAAACCACGATGTGGTTATGAAAGACGCCTTAGTGGAGGGCACCGGAAATTCCGACCACCCGGGGTTCTCTTAACTGTGCAGCTAAATCTAAGCACACGGGCCCTTAGCATTTCGCCTCCATCGAAATGAGGCCGCCGCGGCTCGGATTCGAACCCATGACTTTCGGGTCAGCAGTCAAGCACCATAACCACTCGACAACGGCGGCGGGTGTGGCGACGACGCGAAATTTACACTTATAATCAACTTTTCACCAGAAGCAACTGCGAAACGGTGTAGCCTCGCGATTTAGTAACTTGATTCACAAGGTTTAACATCACGAGAGAGAGAGATGTAATGCGGAAAGGCAGGGAGGTTAACCAGAAAACATATCTGGTTTGCTACCCTGCACCGGGGAAGGGGTAAGGGAAGACAGAAAAGTAAGAAAGAGGAGGATGGGATAGGGAGGGAGGGAAGCACAAACACACACACACAGGAGTGTCACAATCGTTCAACGAGGCGGGTCGCTCGCAGAAACTTCATCAGCGCCTTCGTTGCTTTCTGGCGTGAAGCTCGATCTTTCCGACATTCCATGATTGACTGCTTAGAAAGCGGCTGGCCGCCGAGGCGAGCCAACACTGATGAGAGGGACTGTCTCTCAGAGCTGTATTGAGGGCAATGACATAAAATATGTTCAATGGTTTCGTCATTACCGCAATGGTCACATGCAGCACTGTCTGTCATTCCGATGCGACAAGCAAAGGCGTTCGTAAAAGACACCCCAAGCCACATGCGGCAGAGAAGGGTCGTCTCGGATCGGGGTAGGCCAGATGGAATAGTGAGTCGTAGGCATGGGTCCAGGCGGTGAAGACGGGTGTGGAGAAAACCGGGCGTGTTCCACATAGACCTTGCGACATCATGCGCAAGCGTATTAATCTTTGCTGCTGCGTCGCTTCTTGATAGTGGGATAGCTTCCATCACGCCATTTTCGTGAGCATTCTTAGCTGCATCGTCGGCATGCTCGTTACCAATGATGCCACAGTGGCCTGGCAACCACTGAAACGTTACAGCATGTCCTTCGTCTATTAGTTGATGGTACAGTTGTATTATTTCCAACACCAATTGGTCTTGAGCCCCACGACGTAGAGCAGTTCGAAGACATTGCAGAGCTGGTTTCGAGTCAGTAAAAATGCTCCATTTTTGCGGTGCTTCTCGATAAATCCTGCGGAGTGCGCTGCAGAGTGCCGCGAGCTCCACGGCTGTCGATGCTGTCTTGTGTGACGTTCGAAACTGGATGTTTTCGGCTCTTGCTGGGAAGATCACAGCTCCTGCAGATCCTCCAACAGTTGTCGAGCCATCCGTGTAAAGTTTAACATGATCTTTGTATTCTTCGTGCAGCATGAGTAGAGTCATCTGCTTCAAAGCTGGCGACGAGAGCTCCGCCTTCTTGCGAATTCCCGGCACTGTCAAGCGTAGTTTTGGTCGGTCCAAGCACCAAGGGGGTGTTAGAATCCGTTCCGGAGGCGTGTAGGCTCTTGGAAGGCACTCTCGGTAAGTCAATATTCTCTTACAGAAGGACGCACTCGGTCGATCTTCTGGAAGCGAAGCAAGGTGGTGGGCAGGGGCCCGAGCAAGGTGCCTAATGTGAGCTCCTAAGCACCTCAAATGTAATGTGCACTGTGGCCGGATGATCTTTGACAATCACGAACTGACATTGGAGCTATGAGAAAATGCGATTGGGATCACTCGGTCATCCTCAGTTATGCATATACGCCGTTATTTTATTGTTATTTGGGAAGATTTTCCGCAAGGCATAAATGAATAAATTAAAATCCCATAAACGGTTCTAAATGACCTTCGTTCAAGATGTGAATGCAGTGGCTACTACTTTGCTCAGGGGCGTAGCCAGTATTTTGTGTGTGTGTGTGTGTGTGTTTGGGGGGAGGGTGAGGGGTTGTAGGAATTAACATCTTTAATATTGATCATACTTCCACGTTCAATATTAAAGGTGTAAGGCGCGAGGGTTAAACTACATGGAAGAAAAGGACAAAGATTTGGCGCTCTTTCTTTAGCCTTCGCGCGGTACACCCTTAATTTTGAGCTATGCGCCAACTCAGCCCAACACCACACGCTGTTATACTCTGTGAACTTGTGAACTTGTGGTGTTCAGCGCGAACTATGCTCTGCATATGACACTTTCGTTTCTTCTTGCTTTTTTTTATGTGTGTGTGCACGTGTCGAGTTCTTTTTCTCAAGATCGACTTGCAGCTTACTTCGTCACTTCTTACCTTCACCTTTCTTTTTGCATCGTATATCTTTCACCGCCCTCTATATAGGTGTGCACCAATGAAATAATCGATCTAGAGCACTCACCGCGCCCCGTAATGTTCGTAGTGCCCGTTCCAGTTACCCGTAATTCGCGATCGCGGCACTTGACGCTTGAATGACAAGAGCGACGGTCAGGCATCGCCTACCTGTATATGGGCGCCACCTCAAGACGCTAACTTTGATCACGCATAAGGGTGGCTTGCTCGGGGAGTTGGTACATAATTGCTTCGTCTGATGTCAGCGAACGGTAAAGAAAATAAAATTGCGAAGAAATGGGCAAAGTTCGCACAGACAGACGCGCTTCCGTCTGACATCCGGGCACCTCCGGCTTCGGACCAGAGGCGCTCAGGAGGTGGCGAAAACAAAAGCAACACCAAACGCATTACTACCAGCATACGAAAGAGATCGCAAGGTAAATGGATCAAGACGCGAGCGCAGTCAGACAAAAGTAGTAGAAGAAGAAGAAGAAGAAGAAGAAGAAGAAGAAGAAGAAGAAATGAGGAAACCAGCGTGCGTGCATGGGGCGGTGCGGGAGATCCGACGGGGACTCTGTGTTAGCGCATTACACTGTGGCAATCAAAGTCCGCACCCAGCGCCGCTGGACTCTCGCCGAGTGATAGTGAAATCAATCAACGCCCGGACAAATAAAAGGGCTCGCCTGGTGGGGGGTTCGGCGGGGCCAGCACGAGCTGGAGATACGCAGAGTCTGTTGAACTTCGTCTAAGGGCCTCGCACCTCGACGGCACTCCAGGCGCGATAAACGCAGACAAGGATGATGAATGAACCAGCACGGCAGAACGGAGGAGAGTCGACAAATACAAAAACTTGCCCAAGTGTAGAACAGCCCACAATGCGCAGAATTTGTCCACTCGGAGCATCGGAACGTGCGCCGGCGTGAAACGCGAGCTCGTAATGTTTCACCATACTTCCATGCAGTAACAAGCACCGTCCTCATCTTTCATCGGTCCAAAAGGCACTCTTGTGCTTTTTGAGGACGACGGGCTTGTGAGAGCTCCTCTGATTTGTGGTGGATTTCCGCACGCGTCAATGAATACCCTGCCTTTTTTTTTTCTTCTCCTCTCTCTCTCTCTCTCAACCTTCAATTCCCCTTCCCCAATCCCCTTCCCCTTCCCGCCATGGTGGTCTAGTGGTTATGGCGCTCGACTGCTGACCCGAAGGTCGCGGGATCGAATCCCGGCCGTGGCGGCTGCATTTTCGATGGAGGCGAAAATGTTTGAGGCCCGTGTACTTAGATTTAGGTGCACGTTAAAGAACCCCAGGTGGTCAAAATTTCCGGAGCCCTCCACTACGGCGTCTCTCATAATCATATCGTGGTTTTGGGACGTTAAACCCCAGATATTATTATTATTATTATTCCCCAATCCTGCTTTAATGGTAGCCAACCGGAAGCTTTTCAGGTTAATCTCCACGCTTTCTGAATTTCCGTTTCCTTCCTTCCTGCCTACTCGTTCTTGAAATATCGCATCTATAGTTGCCACTCACACGTTGCTCTTCGTATATAAACTGCGAAGTTGCTCTCGTCACGCAGATTTGGCTTGCTCGTATACAAAAATGCTTGTGCAAGCCACAGATCAAGTGTACCCTTCTGTACGTGGTGTGATGTTTGTTCTCTTAATGCGATAACATTGCACAGGGCTGTCGCCGCACTTGGTTTGGTCTCCAAGTCAGGCGCGTCGACCCCGGAGTCTGAGTATCAAAGGCGCGGATGCATGACCTGATTATGATAATACTGCATGATGTCCGTTTTCGCGGGGGTTATATGGCGACAACCACACCGTGACAATATAATGGCGCTGTTTAACAGCAGTTACAGTGCTCTTGCACTAACTCGTGGACTGTTGATAGCACATGGTGTGTAATAATAGCTGCAGTTGATATGTATTTCAAAGTAGATGATGCATCATATGTAAATAGTACATAGTGTCATCATATGAGTTGCGGGGAGTAGAATGATAGCGTATCAATATCAAGGTCGCAAGGGTTTGGTAAACAGGAGCATGAGAACGTAAGGTCGTAATCTACGTCAAATGAAAGCTCGATTGCAGGTTTTCATATTCCTACATATAAATTATAGACGTGTAGAAGAGCTCTTAGAGTAATTAAAGAAATATTAATTTCTGTGTACGTGACTCCACAGCCTCCAAAGTTATGAAAACTTCGGCCAGTGATCCACTTGCTGGTCATCATTTCTTTTTTTTCCAGGAACTACCAAGCCACATGTCATAGGAGTAGTAAGTGAAGTGGAAGACACGTACTTAATAATGTGGACGTTGGAACAGTCGTTATATAAAGCAGCGCAGATGGCAGTACGCGGGTGTGGGTCCATGCAGACTCTATCGCGAACTCCTACACTTTAATTAAACATATCGAATAATTTCTCATATGCTTTCCTAGACTTCATTGTCCATTGACCTTATACGGTTCTGATCAGCTGCGAGAGAGAACACAGATAAAGTACACTGACACCTATGTCACCTTATATATGTCAGACGAAGCTCGCGGGCCACACGTTCGACACGCTCCTCCGTCGTTGCAGACCAGACGCCTCACTTATTCCATCGCATCAAAAAGACGTCCCCACCTTCCACAACTTTTACAATGCAGTGGATCATTTCATCGTAGATGTTCCGAATATGACGAGCAGCGGGTTCGTAGTGCAAGTCCGTTTGAACTTCCTTGACCTACATATACACATGGTGAACTAAGTGATTATACCATGATATTGCTCTTCGACTGCTGACCCGAATGTCGCGGGTTCGGTCCCGACCACGGCGACCGCATTTCGATGGAGGCGAAATACTAAAGGCCCGTGTAGTGGGCGATGTCAGTGCACGACAAAAGAACACCAGATGGTCGAAATTTTAATTGGCACTTAAAACCCCAGATATTATTATGATAATGCCCTGATAAGCAGAAGAGCACAATAATATCCTTTCGCAATTGTTTAGTGGGCGTTGATATTATGGCGGTTTACAAGTGGTATTACGTGCGTTGTGTGCTCTGCAGATTGAGTACTTTTTTAACGGTCCAATGTTGCGGCCACGATGTACAGTCGCGCTGAATATGACTTGCAACACGGGAGCGCGTGGCCTCACAAGCTCAAAGATTGCTCATGGCTTCCACTAGCCTTTACTTCCACAACTAAATGATGTTGTGTCACTTGGGGATGATCCCCAGTAAGAAATAATATTTAGTTGTGGAAATAGGGGCAAATCGAAGCCATATGCGCATTCGTTTAGCTCGTGAGGCCACGCGCTCTCGTGTTGCAAGTCATATTGAGCGCGACAGTACATACAGGCCAGGCACGGAATTTTTTTTCTTTTAATACGTGACCGGTTTTCGAAGACTAAAACTGTAACCTGTGTTATCACTCCGCGCAAACCGCGGCCGAATCCACCGGATCGTTCAGGAATGTTCTCGACGATTTCATTCTAGTGCCTGCGCAACACGGAGAGCCCTGTAATTGAGAGAGAGAGAGAGAGATAACTTTATTTGTGTCCTTGCTGGGGTCAAGGGAGGCGGAGCCCGGGAGACTAGCCCTACCGGAGCCCTCCTTCCCCAGGCGGCGGTCAGATCTTGGGTCTTGGCGGCTGGAGCGTACGATGACGCATGCATAAAAGCAGACGGGTTTCACCGATGGGGCAGATTCTCCACGATCGATGACGGTGCCCACTCGCCGCTATGATCGTACTGCGAGTTCTTTGTGTAGGCCACGTCTAGGCACAGGCTCGTTCACTGAGTTCGGTCTTTTACCGGTTTGGCTGCTGCGTTATTCACAGTCACAACTACGTTAGTTCTGTTGGACGTGCTTTATGTGTTAATGTGCCGAATGCTATCGACAAGCCGTCGAGAAAGCCCACACTGCGAAGAAGACGCCGACACGAACCTAGACCATCTAGTCAGCCGCAGGTTGCAGGGACTACGGCCAGAATACGGACCTCTTCCAGACAAAGCCAGGAAGGCCCATACCATCACCACAACAGGGCAATGACGACAGCCCCAGCGGTGCCTAGACCAATCTTTCAACAGCATCCCAGGGAGCCACCAACTATACCGTTATGGATCATCATGTGGAGACCCCGAAAGCTGGCTGGGAAGCACCTAGAAATGAGGGTAAGAAAGGCGCACCACCCGTTGGTGCCTTGCCCTTCTCTGACGCCGTCACACGCGTCCTCTACCTTTTTATTTATCAAGAAACTGAGCTATCGTACTAGCAACATTATTGCGTGTAAGCGAGAATACTCAGAAAAGCACCCGACTGTCACATGTCGTATGTGCTACTGTGCGTGTGTACAGATCATACGTGCACACGCATCCAAACTTTTTCTTACAGTTAGAGCGTTATGTCGCCAAGCTGGTTTAGGATATCACGCAGAAAACTTTAAGTCCCTGGAATACTACCGTCGCTCAAATGCTTTGTCTTTCAAACCAGTTGAGACGTAATAGCAGCGCAAGAAACTACCTTCTTTCCTTCGTCTTCGCGTACTGTACTCCAGCGCTCTCACGGGCACTTGACGTCTTGTACGCACAGCGTTGGCCGTGCTGCACACGATTTCAGGTCCAAGGAACGCGAACGAATGAAGGCGTGTTTTGTCAGGGCCACCCATTGGGTGCCGAATAAGAGGGCGCCCGTGCATCCTGTGTCGAGTGGAGTGTCCGGCGGAGGAGCCGGGCATGCCCGACAACGGCCGAGGGTCGTTGCTCGTGTCGGGGTCAGCCGCCGAGTTCGGCTGGTTATATCCTCGCCCTGTCACGGCCGGCCTGCCTACATCGAAGCAAAAAGCAGGGGTCGAGTGCCTCCGGCGCAGAGGACACAACGTTGCAGACACGTTGCAGTTCAAGAAGATGGGTGAATGAAACGTGCGCCTGGCAGCTCAACGACAAGGTTTTGAAACAAAGTTCCGGTATTCAATAAAGAAAGTAAACGCTTCGAATTTCCGTGCCTAAACCCCGATATGATTATGAGGCGCGTCTAGTGAGGGACTCCAGATTAACTTTGAGCACATGGATTTCTTTAACGTGCACTTGAATCAAAGTACACGATCACTCCTGTATTTAGTACCCGTCGGAACAACCCCGCAGTGGCCCGGAATCCAGCCCGCGCCCTGGTGCTTAGCAGAGCTACGCCGTGACTGCTAAGTCAACACGGCGGGTGCGCAGGATCTACACACTTCTATCGACAGCGGAGGAGCTTGGGTAAGGAAAGATAAGGGATTGATAGAAAGACACGGAGCTTAACAAGATGTACTTGATTGGCTATGCTACAGGGATGGAGAGGCCAATGGCACAGAAAGAGAGGAGGAAAACACGAAGGACGTAGATCTCTGAGCGCACAGTCCGTTGGTATACGTAGTCGTCTGCGTATATATATATATATATATATATATATATATATATATATATTATATATATATATATATTATTATAATATATATATATATATATATATATATATGTATATATATATATATATATATATATATATATATATTAATATATATATATATTATATATATATATATATATATATATATACATTCTGCGTCCGTACAGCATTACGCGCAGGAACGATAGATTTTAGTCTTCCGTTTTTTGCACACAGTGCTTCATTAAACGTTCGCCTGGTCACGTGGTGCTGCATCTGCGACGTCTCTCCGCAGTGCACGACGTGGCGTGACGTCACGTCTGTCACACTTGCGCTCCGGCGGCTCAAGGTCATTGCGACGCAATGAATGACCTTGAGAGACATGGCGTAGTAAAGCTTTCGCTCTAGTGTCACGTTTATACTAATATGACTTTGCACTTCGAGTAAACGGAACAGCGAACTCGGCGACGCCGACAGTGAGTCCACCGAACTGTATTCGGCAAGCAGTGACGATTCCGACGATGAATTCACGCCTGTTTACAGTCGTAAACCAAAACGACGATCTATGGGTGCTTCACCAGCTTCAACCGCATCTACTGTTAAGCCGAAGGAGGCTTCAATGAACTACACCGTCTTATTTGTGCCTGTTTCGCCATCGGACAATCTGAGACACTTGAATCGGCAGACCATCTCGAGGAAACTCGAGTCTCTGGCTCCAAACGAAATCAAGGATGTTCGAGTCAACCCCCGCAAGAATGTCTTGGCTATCGACGTTATACACCAGGCATCTCTGCTTGCTCTGACCAGGATCACAGACTGTGACGGTATCAAGGTTCGAGCTCACCTTCCACTTAACAAGGACATGGTGGTAGGTGTAATATGCGATGTCGACATCTCTATTCCTTGTGGCGACCTTGCAATGCTCATCAAGGAAGTTAGTGACCATAGCAACATCGTCCAAGTCTCACGTCTCGGCAACTCGCGTTGCGTAAAGATTGTCTTCAAAGGTGACATAATGCCATCCCACGTGAAGGTGGGACACTTTCGTCACGTGGTCCGTCCGTTTACACCACGACCACTCCAGTGCCGTAAATGTCAAAAAATGGGCCATGTCAGCGGAGTTTGCAGGAACGGGGCGATTTGCCCCCGCTGTGCAGAGCCACACAATGCGGAATCCTGCCGAGCAACTGCCCTGAAGTGTGCCAACTGCCATGGATCACACGAAGCCTCATCAAGGGACTGTCCATTAGTGAAAAAAGAATGGAGTGTCATGAGACAGATGGTGCGGGACGGCTCGACGCACAAGGAGGCTGCTGACGTGGTCAGAAATAGACAACGACGCTCGCGTCGGCGACGAAGGTCTAAGACTACTGCTACCCAATCTGGACGGACAACGCGATCTCCTACTCCGACAGATCGTCAGACTAAGCGACAGCTACCACCACTGCCGCCACCACCACCGCCCAATGCATCACAATTGGAGAGCCGGAAAGACGCAGAAGCTTTGAAAGCGGCGGCGGATATCGCGTGGCCCTCGCTGCCACCACTGCGCACTCATAAAGAGCCGATGCAGAATGCCCCGCAGTGTGCTTCATCGTCCACGGATGACTGCCACGACAAGAACCTACAAGTCCTCGCTGTATTGAGGTCTCTCATGACCACGATGCGCACCCTCCTCAACGGAATGACAACTCCGTCAGCTCAATGCGCTCTGCAAGTTCTCGATTCCTTGGAGCCAGTCCTTGCAAGCCTTTTTTAACATCTCGCAGAGGAACCGATGTTAAATATTTCTCCGTTGTGACTGTCTGTGTGTATGCGGTGAACACTGATGTGTGTGCGCGTATTACTTGTTCCCTCTTTCCTCCTCGCTATCTCTATTCTTTTTTCTCCCCTTCCCCCTCCCCTGTGTAGGGTAGCAAACCGGGTACAACCTGGTTAACCTCCCTGCCTTTCCTTTGCTTTTATCTCTCTCTCTCTCTCTTTGCACTTAGTCTGGAGTTGCTCACACCAAATCAGTGCGCCACCGCGCGAAGTGCACATATCTCTTAAGAGAAACTGTCGTCTGCGCGCCATCACAAATGCCGACGTTAGGTCGGACCATAAATTACCCTACAGTCCAATGCAGTCGACGCGCCTGGTAAGCGCACGTCATGCACTCAAATGCTTGATTTACACAAGATCGTCGATCAGCCCCTTAACAGTTAGCTCAATGTCAAACCACGTGCCATAGCCGGTTCCTTGTTGACCAATGACGTAACCAGGGGGTGGCACAACGGGCCCGGGCCCCCGCCCCCCTCCCGAGAAAAATTTCTGCCTACGCCACTGTTGTTGACTGTTTCGTATGACATCGATGCCCACAATGCGTGCGATCCGCCGAATTTGTATTGCATCAATCTTTGAACCGCATCATCGTTGTACGCTGTATACAGTGCACGAGCCACGATACAGTATCTGCAACGCACCGGAGTGAACTTGTGCCTTTGTCACTCAAGTAAGCTGCTGTGCCTAGGGTCACTATTAACTGTACCCCTATCATCATTATCCCCCACACTCCTCTTTCGTTCCCTTCTTCTCTTTGTGAAATTTCGTGAAGCGAACCTTGCATTGAAAACAAGAGCGATTACTCATTCAAAGAGCAACCAAAACATTCACCAGGAATGCCGAAATACCTGGCAAACAATGACGTGAGACGCTATTCATGCTACACGCGACCGAGACCAAAAAAGGCACGCAAGAACGAAGGCAAACCTCGCTTCTACTGCAACTTCCTCTAAATATACGGATCAAGTACATTCTACTTTCTGAATGCGACATTCGAAGTGAGATCTTCGCATAAAGCCCTAGATCACCCTGCGAAAGGCAAGCAATCCTAACGTTGCAAAGTCCTTACGACTGAAATAGGATTACAGGTAATAAGCCGTCGACTCTGCATAATAAAAGTCACCTTTCTCACTTACAAAACAAAATCGGCCGCGTCGTGCGCGTCCCACTTTTTTTCGCAGCTTCCACCGAACGCTCACGAACTCGGTTAGAGCCATTATACGCTCCTCTTTTAATTTGGCGCACTGCCTAATGTTGCGTCCACGTACCCCGCCCCAAAAGCGCTTTCACAGTGCCCGGGCTTCCAGGAGAGTTCAGTAATCCTCCACCACAGCCATCGGAGCGTGTCGGCCAGACCGTATAGTATACAACGTGTATAGCTATGCTGCCGGCACGGGGTCGGCAAAGCTTGCCTCGGCACCGTCTACTAATCAAGCGTATCGCGTTGCGCCCTTGTTGCCGGAATCGGGCAACCCGGTCCCTCGCTTGGCGCCCATGTAAAACAAGCAGCCCGTGTCGAGCTCTTAGCACTGCGGACGCGCGCTCTTCTCCGCGCATCGCTACGCGAAGTCGAAGCGGCTGTGCCGAAGCAATGTGCGCGGCGCGTTAGCCGGTCTTAACGAAGAAAGTTACGTAAGCTGCAGAGACGAGGGGTTTTCAGAAAACACTGATGTAACCGAGGCACTGAGACTTCCTGTACGGTGCCCGGCTGGTGACTCGAAAGACGAGGGTTCGACCCGGTCGCGGCGGTCACATTTTGATGGAGGCGAAACGCTCGAGGTCCGCGTTCTCAGACTTAGGTGCACGACCCCAAGTGGTAGAAATATCCGGAGCCCTCCACTACGGCGTTCCTCGTAATCATGCCATGGTTTTTGGCACGTAAAACCCCTAGCAATTATTATTATTATTATTATTATTATTATTATTATTATTATTATTATTATTATTATTATTATTATTATTATTATTATTATTATTATTAAACCTCTTTTAACTGAACCCACACGCCCCATCCGCGCTCCTCCTCTTTGGTGCATTGTCTTCTTCACGCATAACGCAGTCACGGTGCCATTCTACAGAGGTGACGTGGCAATGTCGCCACGATGACGTCATCCGCGCAGTCATAAAGTTAGTAATGCCGACTACTTAATAGTTTGTATTTTTATGGACGCAGCATTCATTTTATCAAGTGTCATCATCTATATTTGTAGCTGGGCTGTTCATATAATGTTGGAAGGACGCGACTGGACAGGAAAGAACGTCACTGAGGGTTTCAGAAAATTTTTCTTCTTCTTCCTATTATTAGGGAGGAGACAGAGAGAGGAAAGGAAAACAGGAGGAGAGAAAATAGGAAAGTTAACAAATAACGGGGACAAAATAAAGGGGAGGTCAGGTCGCTTTTGTTCATGAGAGTTTGCAGAGATTCGTGCGCCTGGTCACAGACATGTACTTTTTAAAGCAGGTGACACCGTGCAGGTGCGCGAATGCGTTTGCGGCGCACCCAGGGGCGTAGCCAAGGGGGGGGTTGGAGGTTCAACCCCCCCCCCCCCGAAATTTTTCAGTTTTGCTTGTGTATATATACACTCACACATACAAACGCACGCACGAACATGCATAAAGTATGGTTGAACCCCCCCCCCCCCCGAAAAAAATTTCTGGCTACGCCCCTGGGCGCACCTATATAAATCCGACCAGATAGCCACGGAAATGAAGTTGACAAAATACGTGCTTTATTTTTGCATGCACTCGAACATCTGCTGGTGTTCGTTGCTACCACACTTTTACACGTTACGAAAAGAAAAAAAAAATATCCCAACCACCACTTTCAAATATGTAATTGGGTTATACGACTAGAGAAGTGGCATTTTACTGCTACGTATTTCTCATACCGATAGCTTCCAGTCTGCCAGAACGAGACCCTCGCTATGAATGAACGAAAGAAGAGGAATTTTAAGGGCTCGTTTTTATTTGCTGGACACAACATAAATTATAACTAACGGACATGACAACCAAGGAAGGTATAGGGGATGTTATTTGTAGTAATTACAATATAAATGTGAAGAAGGTAAAGCGGACGAAAAGATAACTTGCCGCCGGCAGGGACCGAACCTGCGATCTTCGAATAACGCGTCCGATGCTGACTAACACCTATAGGTTTAAATGCACATATACACCCCATAAAGTGGATGGGAAGATGACCGCCGTCGTAGCTCAGTGGTAGAGCATCGGACGCGTTATTCGAAGGTCGCAGGTTCGGTCCCTACCGGCGGCAAGTTACCTTTTCGTCCGCTTTACTTTCTTCACATTTACATCACAATTACTGCAAATAACGTTCCCTATAATTTCCTTAGCTTTAGTTTGTCTGTTAGTTCTAATTAATGCTATTGAGTTCGTCACTCAGAACGCCTATTTTCAGACTGTCTAGAAAGTGCCTCGGATAATACGATTTCCCGATGATACGTTTCCATTCCTGGCTCCTGTGAATATTGCGCCAACGAGAGTGCTCTGTGCAACAATCATAAAGGAAGCGACACGTGAACAGGATGGGCGCTAGATATCAACTGAAAGCGTAAAACGATGGCAGTGCACATACATGCGCAGAACCCACAAAGAGGTACAGACGGCGCATGCTAACCCTGAAATCTGCAATGTCGCTTCAGATAAGCGTTTTGCTTGGCAAACAAAGCCAATGAAGGTGTGCTCACAGATTTATATGCTTCTAGACTGATGCAGAAAGCCTCACAGATTTCGCGAGCCTACTGAGCAGCAAGCTGCGTAAGATACGGGCGCCCCTGAAGTTACGGGTACCCTATCACTGGCTTTGCATGTCAAGGAAAAAGCTTTTTTTTTTTGAAGCGACATTGCAAATATCTGTGTTAGCAGCACCGTCTGCACCTCTTTGTGGGTCATGCGCGTGCATGTGCATTGCCATCGTTTTACGTGAGTAAACTTTCAGTTGATGTCTATAGCGCCCGTCCTGTTTACGTACGTGTCTCTTCCTTCTGTGATTGTCGCTTTGCGCTTGTTGAAATGCACAAGTTAAGTTACCACCGACTAGCCCAAATTTCTGCGTTGAACAGTCTGTGTATGTATAGTTCGTTACGTGCAAGTCTTATTGCTGCTCAGGGCCGCACGCGTAACGCTCGTACAAACGTCTCGCTTGCTTACATAATAATTTCTTGAAAGGTGAAAGCGAGATACCACGATTGGCTGGCATCTGCTCTGCGGTCACTTCTGGTATATGTAGGCACACCTTTGTCAATACGGGCTTCGGTGATAACATGACATAAAGTGCACAAGATGCCCGCGTGTACACACCCGCACAGTTACGTTACTAAGAGTGGGATTTTACTGCAAGTACGTATACCGCGTTCCAGAAGCATCGTTCTCGATATGAAATGATACGTGATAGTGAAGGTGATGTTTGCTAAACGATGCGTCATCATGCAACGACAAAGTGTTTGCTGTCAACTTCTATCACGTGGGGCACGCCTGCTTGCCCCATGATGAAGCAAAAGAAAAAAAAGCAAATAGAAAAAGATAACCGATACAAAGTAAAGGATTTATGAGGAAGGAATAGCTACGACCTTTCTCCTCTCTGTTTATTATGCTAAGTATGCAAATTAATCAAATTAATATCTGTTGTGCTTCTGTGAATAGCCCAGTGCATTTGTCCACATTCCTGCCTAGAATCTATGCACTTGCTTAACATGCCCAACGTACACACGCTAGCAGGAGCTTCTGTCCTACAAAAAAAAAAAGAAGACGAAAGAGAGAGGGACCATATTTTATCTACTGCTGCCTGTCAGGGTCACATAATCAGCGATATAACTACGGATCCAAGGAGGGGTAGGGGGGGGGGGTCCGGATGTTTTTACTCTTTCCACGATTACCGAAGTTTATAATGCGTAGTGCCACTGTGCCAGCGCACGGCACGCGACGAACTCATGAAGCCCTTTTTCCCTAGAGCGCTAACTGGGAATAAATTTATTATTACGACGTCTCGTCGCCAGGGCCAAGGAAGCAGCGAAGGCCAGAGGGTTCCTGGAACGAGGAGACCTCCCACCTAGGGTAGACGCGGGACTAGCACCGCGATACCGTTTCGTTCAGTAAACGTTTATTCCTCCTCCTCCTACTATGACCAATCGTAAGCATTCGGGCAATCATCATCATCAATATAACCATTACGATGTCCCTTCCCCCTCTCCACCCCACTTTAAGAAAGCCTGGATCAGCGCCTGTCTACTTTTGCAACTGTGTACGGATCTGGCAGCCGTACGAGAAGCAGAAAACGTTGCAATCTTGGGCACAGAAAAACAAATAAAAAGAAATCCATCTGTGGCCCTCTGTCTGAGCCACGCAAAAGAAAGAACTGGAGCAAGTTCGGCCACTCCGACGAAAAACGTACGGGCTGCAGGCCAGACGGCGTATAGGCGTGCTCGGGCACGCGCTTGCTCGCTGTTCCTGCTCTTCGGAGCCCCGGGCTTGCTCAAGCGTGGCTACAAGCGGTCACGCTTCATTCTTCCACGGCCGTTTTCTTCCATCCTCCTCCTCTTCCTGGGCGTTCGCTGTTCTCAAGGGGAACCACTACACTGCACGCGAGATGCTAAAAGGAAGCGCGCATCCACGCCTAAACCAAACCACCGCGCGTTGAAGAGAGACTCGGGCGCCAAACGTCCGGAAACACCATGAGCCCTAAAGCTAGTAAAAATAATAAAAGGATGAAGCAACAAATAATAATACGAATAGTACAGAGAAGATTGCGGCTCCAGAGAAAAGTGCGCGGGTTTTTTTTTTACCACTTTGAAGATCAGCGAAGCATCGCTTCCTAAAAACATCTCCGTGTCGAAAAGAAGAATTCTCTAGTGAACTTAATGAGGACGGGATGAAACGGAAAGATGGCAAAAAAGAAGCTTGAAACTGGCGTTCACTTGATTGTTCAGGATCTATTACGGTGAACGTCAAAGAGAGAGAGAGAGAGAAAGAGGAGGAGAGCGAGCGCTAACTGCGCTAAAACGCGCTGCTAAAAACACGGAAAAGGCTGCGAGTTCATTTTTCTCACAAGTTTCCAGGCGTTTCTATTTCCTCTTTCTTCGCTGCTCCGCAACTACAGCCGTCACCACCCTTGCTTCCACGGCGAAATTGCCGAATTTTCCGGTCCACAGCTCGCGCGAAAAAAGGTCGTCTTGCGTCCTTCCATAGAACGGCGACCATGACTTGGAAAAAAAAGAGGGGGGGGGTGCTCAACAACGAAAAGCCAATAACGCCAGAAATTATAATGATTGGCAAGTTTCACGCAGTTCTCAAGCATGGGGCACGGGGTACGCGCAGGCCAATGCCAGTGCGCAGGACAAATGCGCAGGCGAGGAGCCCATGCGCAGGCCAAATGGAGTCAAAGCCAATGGAGGGCATATGTGTGCAACGAGTGGGCTACACAGTAGGGAAAACACGTGCGCGTCAATGTCAACATGTTTATTTAGGTCGCGCTGTCTGTCATCGGGGGAGCCGGGCTTCCGAGAGACGCGCGAATGTGTGACGAAGTGGCAGATATATGCAAAGGAAGAATCGGCAGCAGGCCCGACTGGTGCCAGGGAATTCTCAGGCACCAGGAACGGCCATGGCACACATGGCACACGCCCCTTATGTTTTGCTTATAGAAACGAACGTTTCACGTGCCACTACGCATTCCCCAAAACCGCCCATGAAAACGTGGGACGGTATAGTGCTGGACTACCGCTGGATATTTCATGTGCGGAATCACCTCGCATGCCGATAACTTCGTTGATTTTGCCAACAGCATTGAACATCGCGATATGCAAGTCATCATGTCGTGGACGAATACACTTGAGCCAAGGTATAATGAAGTAGCGTCGGGACCATAAGTTAGTTCGTTATATCCGATATTCCTTGTAACAGTAGAGATAAAAGTGGGCTCCTACAAATCGGCAACCTGCCTGGCGAAAAATCCTATATACAGAAACGCATTATTCTAGGCTCCAAAACCACTTTAAACGAGGTAATCCTTACCTACCTCTTTCAGCATTTCAAACTTCAGTTCATATACGGCGATGCAACCAGTGAAATGCACCTTTCTTTTTCTGCTCTTTAGCGCTGGATGACCAAAATTTCCTCAATTTTTTCACACGATTGAAAAAATTGTGACTGTGAATTATCTGCATATTTATTACGTTTTTTATGCTACCTTTCGAGCTTTGAGCCTCGCGCGAACCAAACATTTCTTCGTTACACCAGATATCGCGGCAACTCACGTGTTTTCGATTTTGTTATAAAAAGAATAAATACCACTGCAATGAAGCGCGACCAGCCAAAGTTAGTACTTAGTTCGCTATAACCAATAATTCACTATATCAATGTTCGTTATAACGACGATCATCTGTATCAGGGATGTGTCACCATATAAACGCTGCTTGCTGACCTTCAAGGTAGTGCCAGTGTGAGCACAATAAATTACAGAATAAAACGAGTACAACAGAACCTTGTTATGACTAACACTGATACAGCGAATCGTCGGTTATGGCGAACTAAACAGCTGCTTTGGTTGGTCACGTTTCATTTCAGTGGCGTCAGCTCTTATAACAAAAACGCGAGACCCGCCACGATATTTACTGCTACAATCAAATATTCAGTTCGAGAGAGGCTCAAAAGTCTAAAGGTAGCATAAAAAGCAAAATAAATATTGAGAGACAATTGACAACCACATTTAAAAAAATATTGATGTGACATTAAAAAGTTTGTAAAAGACGTGCTCAAAAGGTGTGGAGATCTTGCGCACCCAGTGCGCCACTTAAAATGTATAGACAAAACGGGAACACTTGGAATACTTGGAAGCTCATGTGACGACGAAAGGTGGCGCCACTTGTCCAGCACTGAAGAAGGGCAAGCGCAGCAACACTTCAATTTCGGTTACCTGTCTGGCAACCAATTTCTATCACTACTGTTACAACGAATATCGGATATATATAACGAACCAATTTATAATACTGATGCTCCTTCGTTACAACGAGGTTCACCTGTGCATGTATATTTTAGTGGTTGGGTCCACTATTTTAGGGGTTTAGTGGTCCACTTTAGTGGTTGGGAGACAGTGAGCAAAACAAACACACACGCTGCTAAGGAAGGCAGTTGCTGCCTTGACAAATACAAGTTAACTTGTCGAAACGATTGCAACAATCATCTAATGCACAAAGAGTCGTTTACAAAATAGCCAACGGCAAGGCAGAAATTGTTTTCGGGAGGGAGGGTCCCTTTATCAATGCTGGGTCATGCGTTTGTATGTGTGCATCTAAATATACACATACAAAATGTAAAAATTTCAGGGAGGGTTGACCCCCCCCCCCCGGTTACGCCAATGAACATAGCACATGTCATGCAACAGTTTCCTTGAAGTTTTCTATGCTTGATACATCCCCATTCTCTGGCACTTCATGTGCGGCAATCATTCCTGGCCAATCCTCCTCAATATGTATGTACACAAGAAAGGGAATTATTTCCAGAGGATCCTTTATAGTTAAGCCACAACCAAATGAATCGAACAGACAATTAGGCCAGAGGAAGCATATAGGACGTTAATTAACTGTAGCATACTAATTGTGGCGTAGAATGAAATGGACGAAAAATCACCCGTTCCGTCAGTGGGATCCCACTGACGAGACGGGCGATATTTCGCCTACCTCATTTCAGTTAACACCACACTAAAAACACTAGAGTTCACCACAACTAAACATGCTTTCCCTGGCCTAACTCTCTATCTGATTCATTTGGTTTTGGTCAATATATATGTGTCACTGTCACACAGGCCTTATTGCACTCTTATGTCTGTACTGTGACGTAAGGGGTCTAGTTCATTTTCATTAACTCCACCTTGACAAGACCAAAGAAACTGGCCGAATTATCCAGTGTGTCGAATTAAGCAAGAAGAATAATGAAGAAACACACCACCGACTCAGTGGTTGTATTTGGCCCTGATCAGAATACGTCCTCGAATCTAACAGGCACCTCCCCTTTGTCGAGTTTCACAGCTTGCGGAGCATGCTTTCCTTAGTTGCTGCTGCAACTGGAAGTTATCTAAATATTTTCTTACACCTGCCTTGCGTACAGAACAGATCTTAAATCAACAGCTGACTTCATATCCTTTTTTTTCTGCACGCTAACAGACTGCTTAAAGACGCTTGAACTATACAATGCTTTGAGTTTTGTGAATTTTAAAGAGCATGCGAGAGCGTGCATGCTGTCACACAACGATGCACTTGTTTCTTCTCGGTTATGTGATAAGGTCTCTGACCCATCTTACGTGACAGAGTTGAATTCAGACCATTCAATTTGTTCACTTGTAACATGCCACTAATCAGAGGTAGGTTTTTTTATCTTTTAATATCTGAGAATATGATCACACCCGTGAAAATTCTATACACTACGTGATCCAATAAGCCTGGCTGGTTTTATTTCACGAGACATGAAGCTAACGGAGCAGCTGTAAGCTAAGCCAAATAAAAAAAAACAACACCGGGAGGTGCAGAAACACACACACAAAAAAAAACATTATTACTAGCCATCAGAGGTGCGGGATGGCAGTTTTCATTCATCTCCAGTGCGCGATATACAATGAGGTCAAGGTTAACTCACAAATTAGGAGAAACGAGCGTTTTACGATTTCTTGCAGTCTAATGATGAGACAAGGCCGCATTTATTTTACTGCAAGCCACAGTTATTCGCTAAAAAATGTGTCATCCTATTCGTTTGTTATTTCATAACAGTTCAGTTTTAGCAGAGTCTATGGTAAACTGAACGAAGCAGTTAAGCTATATTTAACCCGGACGTCTTCCCCAAACAATAAATTATGAGTGAAATAATGTGCTCTTGTGTATCTTGTAGGAGAAACTTGGGGGACACATAAAGCGCCCTTGCAACACTTTTCCATTTAATCATCGAATGGCTTCATTAAAAGAGCTTTTCTTTCACGAATCGACTGCCGCGAAATTTTTTAGAATCCGTCAAGTATGAGCGGAGTTACAGGGATTTGTTGCACGCTTCCAGCGCTTTCTCTCTCCTTTCGTACGAGCGAGCGTGCTCAAAGCTACGCAGGGAGGAGGATGACAAGGGGGCAAGATGATGCGTCCCTTTGTCAGCACGCATAATGACCTAGAGCACTTTCTTTTCTTCTTTCTTCATGGAACGCGCGGCTTACTTTCAGAGTGATCGCGAGAGCGCACGCGGGTACGTGGTGGCATCCCACGGCGGCCACGGTAACTAGTATGCAGCTCATGAGGCTCAAATCAGCCAATGTCTGTGGACTTTGCGCATGTAATGCGGATACGTTGGGTATATGGCATCATTTGTCGAAAGAAGAGAAAGCGATTTCTAGCGGGTTTTGAGAATTAATTGTAAATTCGAGGTCGTGCGCTGCGCCTTGTGTGTTCCCAGGAGCCTCGACTACCGATCGACAGCGTTTTCTGACCATGCTTAAAAAAGTGTTGCAGGGCCACTTTAAGTTAAAGGGACACTAAATCATGAACTGGTTTAGACTCATAAATTCCGAAAACTCCAATGACGCTAATTTTACCGTAATAGGTTTATTAATAGACAAAGAAATCAAGGTCAAAGTTCCATTTTTAAATCTCTGCGCGTGGCGTCACGAATTTCGATGTGTACTTTTTATTGCGATAGCAATTATATGGACAGTCTCGGCTGATTTTTGCCGTCGCCGTCGCTGCCGTCATGCACCGTATGTATATGTATATATATATATATATATATATATCAAATCCACAAAGAAAAATAATATTCAGAAAAACTTTCCGACGCGTGGAATCGAACGGGTGGCGTTGACGGTTAGGCCACGAACAGCTCCGTCTTTCAGCCTGCTAACGGCGAGCTATTTATATACACCACTTACATCAGCTTGCTTTCTGAGTTACCACATAGATGGCGCGATGTCCACGCGTGGTGCGCTTTAAAGATCGTCGCCCCGTTCTTGCGAATGTTGCTCTTCGCTTACAGGGCATGGTCTCCTTCGTGCGCTTATCTCGAGGAAAGAAGGGGGCGGCTCGCG
The DNA here is from genome assembly GCF_013339695.2 of Rhipicephalus sanguineus. Lineage (NCBI taxonomy): Eukaryota > Metazoa > Arthropoda > Arachnida > Ixodida > Ixodidae > Rhipicephalus > Rhipicephalus sanguineus. The sequence continues at coordinate 122,175,291 of NC_051177.1, read as the reverse complement.
GGCGGGGGGGGGGGGGGGGAAGGGGGTTGTATGTCTTGTGCTTTCCTCGCGATGTCTGCGCTGAAGTCACAGAGCATACGAAGGTCGCTTCGACGCTGCAGCGGCCGCGTTTGCGCAAGGGGCGCGCTGTTCGAACAGAAATAAGTAACGACTGGGTCAGTTAGTTCCCGTTCGTCCTGTATGTATGTACCTGTTCGTTCATTTCGTGCGTCCTGCTTTATGTTTGAGCAGTGCGCTTCCAGTGTCGAGCTGTGACGCATAATAGTTCGCGCTGGTGCTGTGTGCGTTCTTTTCGTGCGTCCTTTGGGCTCGAGCGACGCGCTGGCAATTTCGAGCTGCTTTCCGTTCTTCGCGTTACATTCCAATTTATTGCTATCGCATTCATTGCTTCGCCGTTGCGGCGAAACTGTGACTTTTTTGTATTTTGGCGACATTAGCTCAAGGAAGTTTCCTGAAAACTCTGTAGGTTAATTATCTGGCAAACTCGGAGGACAATGTACTTCATTTTTTACCATTTAGGAACTACACAGGCCGTAGTAGATGACGTCAATATCTACGACATCACGGTGATTGGTGTGGGAACTTCAAAGTGGCGTCGCCACCCGCATTTTATTTTCGCGTGTTTACTTGCTAACGGAGTGTCTTCTCGCGGCAAGCGTCGTGATTTTGGTGTTGTGAAAGAGTGATTCACTGATACGAGAAAAAATGTTCGTGTCTTTAGTGTCCCTTAAGAGTCGAACATGATAGTATTATCGAGTCCCGGTCACATTGCCTTCTCAGTCACTTCTCATGCTCTTTAGTCACACAGTGACGCAATTCTCACGACGCCCTAGCACTGACGTCATCACTGCTCCCAGCAGCCTCTGCGAGCAGTGGAAACTTTCCGCTCCTGTCTCAATGTCATGCAAACAGGCATTCCTCCTTTTGCGGCATGACTGAGGTGTCCACCTAGAAGCAAGGTGGTTACTTCGTATTTCCTTTCCTCCAAAATTCCATTCCTATGCTATACAAATGCATCCAATGGTTCCAAGTACAGTGAACTATCACAATTGCCTTCAATTTTGTATAATTACCTCATTTATAATTAGAATAGTCATAATTATTCAGTAAATGTCTCTAATACACTTCATTAAGTTAAAGACAACAATGCACTCATTAGGTCTCCCTTTGTTCAGCTTGCACAACTAAGTCGCCGAGGCACTTGGGAAGCATGCTCATATCGCATCAGGAAGCCCTGGGTTCGATTGCCATCCCAAGCTAAATTTACCCAATTTTCTTTTCAACTCGATTACTTAACTTCATTCGCAAGGGCTGCCCAGATAAACATGGCATCCATCAGGATGACTGTTTGCTTACAAAGCCACTGACAATGACGAGAACACCAAATTTTCTGCAACATGGGGCCCTTAACGGTATTGTGTTATGATGACGCAGGGTACAAACTGGGCAATGTTGTTACTGTTACGTTCTATCAGCTTGCTGCTCACTCCTAGCGGCACCATGAGTATATGAACTCTGATGATACTTATTTTATTATAAGTTCTCTAAGCTCATCAAGACCTGAGGTGCTTTACTGCGGTAGAAACCTACCTAACCATCTCATGCCTAGGCAACCTCATTTTTTTTAATATACAAGTCGAAATCATGCTATTGCTTGAAATGATAAAAGCATGAATGAAAAAGAGAAAAAAAACATGTTCCAGTGAGCCTTACCTTCCTTGAGCTTTATTTCATCATGATAAGTACACCGAAGAGCCCTCACAGTGCCCACCACAATCACAAAATTTCCAAGTAAAAAAGTTCATTTTGCTGGAAATGTTGAAGTTCTCATTTGATTAAAACATCAGATAATTCAAAATTGATTGATACTAACTGTACAAGGAAACTCCACAGCCAATGCTCCTTATGATATGTGTGTGCAAAGACTTTTCAAGGAGCTTTGAAGGAAGTAGTATGTCAACACCACTTGAACACCTGGAACACCATTACGGAAACACAGTCAGTTAATAATAAACCAGTGATGAAAACATTTCTGTATTCATGGACTATTTACAGTAAAATGAGAGTGGCTTCTGTAATTCCCGTGCTGCAGTGAAGAGCTTAAAATTTTCCATTGTGTCACGCTGCAACACCGTCCTCTTCTGCTGACAATTCCATCTTCTTCATTTCTCCATTCAGTTTCTCCTCAACTTCCTTGAGCAGTACATCTTGGACCAGAGGGTAAATCTGATGACATGCAGCTATTAATGCTTTCATATCCTGCAAGAATGAGAAATATGTTTAAGTCTTTTCATTGTCAAGCCTTATGTAATAACGCACAATTCGCACTTCCAGTTGCAAGTCATGGCTAATTAATAGCCACAAGAAATGGGTTATTAAGACCCATCATCATAAAACAGTGCACAAGTCGCACATTAGAACAGACTTGCATGCAATAGCAAAACAAAAGGTTGAGAACATGACCCAAATCACCCACGGACTTTCAATTCACTAGTTTACTTAACGTGTACTGCTAAGCTGGCTTTTTGTTCAATCGTGAAATTTGCTCCAACTGCAAGACCAAACTCCACATCCATGTGATGGTACTGGCTTGCTGTCTGGCCGTGCTTCTGCATATTAGCCATATTTTGTGCAAGAAGTTGGCTCTTGATACGTGATTTTCTTAGGTCAATGCAGCTCAATAAAATTTGCTGGTTCCTTTGCGCACTTCATTTATGCAAAATTACTGGCTTAAGGCAAGTGCAGGTTGCTTAATGATTTTTATTGATTGCCCCAAACCATCCACTTGGCATCCCGCAATTATTCGAAACACTGTGTGCGACACCAGCCTGGGTGCAGCGGCGGGAGTGGCGGAAGCACCAACACAGGTGTTCGGAATGCAGCGAACAAACTGCTCCAGCATCGAGAAGGCAATGATCATGTGTGTTTGGCCAGTGCTTCACTAGTGATACGTTCTGGCAGGCTAGTTGGTTCATTGCGATAAACTTTCTTAAACTGCACGAGAAGACGAAGACACAAGTAAGGAAACATTCAGAACACCACGAGCGCAGAATGCCAACTGTTTATTTTCTCAAAAGCAAGGAACAGATATTTCAAGCAGGAACCTGTACAATCTTTTCAATCTCGCATGTGCCGACAAAATTACTATCATTGCTGAATCTCCACTAGTGCCACTAGGGTTTCGTACTTAGAGTGTGGGAAGGGTGCAGGTACCACTCAGCTTACTGTAACCGAATGTCAAAGTATTCATCGAATAATCGAGGAAGCATTAAGTATCCCCGAAACATTGTTTCTTCAATGGCAGTTCGGGGAACATGAATGAATCCGGGCTTTAGACTAGTAAGAGAAGGCTGAAAAATCGGTGGTGGAAAACTCAGAACCACGTGGAATTGACCAATTTTATAATATCATTAGGGAAGGGGGGAGGGGTTAGAACCAGCAGTTCACTAGTGCGAACTAACCATCATAAAGATATCTAATAGACAGCTTGGTGGCAGTAGCCATTGGCCAGATTCAAAGGGGATACCCCTGACATTGCTCCATCCATATATTTATTCATTCCCATCTACATGTTTCTCAACTTTCTTTGTTACTGTCAAACTTTCTGCCCTATATGTTAGTACTGGCACAGCCGCTCAATCTTTCTCTTTGGTGTGGCCCACTGAGTGCTCCTCTCCGCCTGTGAGAGCAGTAGTTCCCATTCAACCTGCTGCGTCGGCTATGGCGCTCACTATCGGCGACGTGAGGATTTGTCCCAAAGCTTCCTTCAGCCACAGTGAGCTACAGTAAAACCTCGGTGACACGATCACGGCTCGTACGAATTTCGGGGTGATACGAATTTTTCTGTGGTCCTGTCCAAGGCTCATTAGCCTGCAATGTATCGGAGTACGGTTGTTGCAACCGACTTGCACCCCGCGACGTTTGATATGAACGTACGCTAACGCACAGGTACGAACAGGTGCTGCCCGCGCTGTCGTGGAAGATGCGGCGCACGAATCTTGGAGACCTTTAGGCGCCTTCGCGTTTAGATTACAGATGACGATGACGTCGCGCTTTTTTTACCCGACGCGTTGACACGTGCTCCTGTGCTCGAGGCAGCAGTCCCATTAAAGGTGGACGAAGACCAAAAGAGACGAAGCGGACGGTCTTGGCGAAGGAGCTTGGCCTCTATCTATCGCGTGCAAAGCGCTTCTTAAGTCACATTCGTCACAGTACTCTGGTGTCATGCAGAGAGAGAGCGAATAAGAATAAAAGAAAGGCGGGGAGGTTAACCAGGGCTGAGCCCGGTAGGCTACCCTGCACTGGGGAAGGGGGGAGGGGGAAGAAAAGCGTAGTAAGATTAGGAATGGGCTACTAGCGGTCACGGTCACAACACATCTGGTTCATTAATTATACACACACGCGCATGCACTGTATATTTAGGAGTACAAGTATGATCGTTGATGTCTAAAAGCTTTGCTGGCAATCATTCAGAGCTGTTCACGACGTCGCTGCGGCCCTGAGAAACACTGAATAAAAACGTAAGCCAACTTTCTTTTGTCACATACTAATTTTCCATGTTTTCTGGTGATACGAGTTTCGGATGATACGAATATTTTTGGTAACCCCGCGAGATTCGTATCACCAAGGTTTTACTGTATCTGCACGGGCAGTTTCATATGGTTCTGCTCAGTGTTCTGCCATGCTTCACTTGAGACGCTCTCATGAATAGGCTGCAGTTACTTTAGCTGGAATGGAGGCAGACGACTGACTGAGACATATTAGCACGAGGAATAAAACGACGAAGACAGGAAAGAAGACGAAGGCAAGGACTGCCCACAACTGTTTATCAGCAAGAAAGGGTTCCACATACATATCCTTTTGGTATGCAAGCACATAAAGGAATAAAATAAGACGTATACATCAGAGGCGGTTGTGCATAAATTATGAACTCGGGGTACAACAAAGCGATAGACAGCTCGCTTATAATTTGGCTCGCTTTCCACTAATTTGAATTATAATGCGCAACCGCCTATGATGGCCACGTGTTGCTTTATTCCCGTATGCACATGCGTGACAAAAGGATATAAATGTGGAACCCTTCCCTACTAATAAACAGCTGTGAGTAAAGCTTTTCTTCGTCGTCCTCCCTTTTTTTATTGAGACATAGACTTGCCTTTAGGGCATAATATTTTGCTTGTAAATGTGTATCAGATGTGCGCTGTTAGACGAGCGTTGTACTATATGAAGTGAAACAGGGTCTAATATGCTTGCGGTAATATTTCTAAGCCAGTTATGCATGACTAACTAGCCCAACAATTAATTCTTTTAGAGGTAGATGATTCTTTACAAGTGTGCTCAAGTAGATGCACGCAGCGAGTTTAAGCTGTCCTATTCAGGCAACAATGAACTACATGATCCTTGTCTTGCTCTCGCTTGTACGGCAACTCAACATTGTAATACTAATATTATTGTGAATGATTAAATGTAGCGACTCCGACTTTATTGTCAACTAAATAGCCAAGGTTTAGGTATATTTTATTTATAAAGATACTGAGTGCATTTATTTCCGTGCCGTCACTTATTTATTGCCGTGACGTACATCTGAAGACAATATGAATCAGACAATTATCAGCAATGATTCTTCATAAATAGTCTAAGGTACGCATGATCTATTACTCAAATGTACATACAGTGGAACTTCGATTATACGTCCCCCGGTCCTGCGACGACCCGCGTTTTACGACGAATTGGCTTGGTCCCGGCAAAACCCCCATAGAAATAATGTATTAAAAACCTCAATTGTACGACGCAACTTTACACCGGCCCCGCCTCGTACGACGCTTCGCTGGACTGTCCGAGAAATAAAAAGACCTACGATGACGCGGGCTGGCACGCAAACACACTGCGGCCGGGCAAAAAAAGTCGGGGAACCGAGGAACCGAGTTCGTATCCGCGCCGCCACCACAGGGCCTCTTCAATTTTTCGACACGCGGTCGGCCATAGCTAGCCAGAGCCAACGTTGGCCGGAGCCAGCCGGAGCACATTCGTTTTGTTGCATTGCACTGCGCACTTCCGTTTGTCGCCTTTTTTTTCTCTCTTCTTTTGGGTGGTTTTGTAGTGACCGTTGTGAGCAGATAACATGGCAGATAATTTCGAGCTCGCTTTCTAGTATGCGATAACTTTCACTAGATTTCGTGTCGTTATACCGGACGTGTTGAACGGCGATTGTTGAGCCAACGTTTGCGACAGCCGCGGGAACCGGAACTCGCCGCTGTCTAGCTACCAGACATGGAGGAAGGAAAAACTAAGGAGAGGCCCTATCGTATCCCAATGCATTGCGAAAAGTGTGGCGGAAGTGACGTCAGATTTATGGGGCAAACAAGCCGATATGGGGCAAACAAAACAGCAGACGCCCCGCGGCGTGCTCTCCGCGGTGGTTCGCTTCTGTTCGGATTTGTAGTCCCGGCGTAAACTTAGCGCGTATTGTGCGGTTCGCACGCAGTAAAATGTTGCAAGCAGACGTTTACCTGGCTGTTCGTGCGCGGCAGGCCCGAGCGTTGCGTGCTGAAGTTCTTCGAGGAGCGTTTTTGTGCAACAGTACAGAAATTACCGGTACGTGCCGTAATCAAAAACATTCTGCCCCTGCCACATCGTATTCGAACTCACCTAGCAGTGACTTACGCGTTCTGCTGAGCGTTAGGCCTTTCTTTTCCTTTCTTGTAGCCCGATTTCCTGATCTATTGCCCGATTAGCGGTTCTTTGTTCGTGTATATGGAGTGAGCGCAGTAGCTATTCGGCGCAACGCCAACCTATAGTTGACGTAACTTCACGTCGAAAAGAAGACACCGCCGTATTGTATACGCGATCGTGCACATAAAATTTGTAATTCCAGTGCGCACACAACACAAGCACGCAGCGAGCGCACACCGCACGATACATACATCACGTAGTCCGATAACAACAAAAGTTTATTGTGCTTTCGTTTGAACGACACAGCCTCTAAAACGTACGATGTCTTCAGCGCATGGTATGTACGGCGCGTCAGACGCCAAAAACAAAATTTCACGTGTGTTCCGAGTTGACGCAACGAGTAAGAAGCAACAGAGCGCACATCCGAGTGCTCCGCATGCAAATACCATGCCTTAGTGATCAGTAATCAAACGAACGTATACGTACACATGAAAAGTGACACCCGGTACTGCTCGCAGTATACACGCGATTTGCACAGGGTATACGCAACAGCTGGGCATTGCGTAGCTTTCCTAAAGAACACACACAAAGAGCAGCATGCGTGAATCGACTACACCGCTAGCACGGCGAAAAAACAACAAACAAAAAAAAAGCTGCACAGTTTCGCGATGCGCGCATGCGCTTGCGAACGTCGCAACGGAAGTCGCGAAAAGTTTCGCTGCGCCTTCGCTAGGAGGCGATGCGGGTGTTTGCGATGTGGCGGCTTCACGAGTGTGACGTCAGGGCCTCTCCTTAGTATTCCTTCCTCCATGCTACCAGAGGGCTGGGGCGTTTTAGCCGCTCGCGATTGGTCGAAGCTTGCAAATCGAATAGGCCTACTGCCGTGCTGCCATTCAGCCATTCCTTCACGTGTTTGCCTCATCGGTTGGTTGTGCTGCGCCGCAGCTGCTGTGTCCACGTGCAAAATTTTCTGTGTTCGGACATTGGTGTGCGAGGAAGCTTTCGAATTCTTGGTTGCGAGTGCTGCGTCTCGCAATGTCGCGGAACCGAAAACCGCTGACGCTCGGAGAAAAGCTTCGCATAATCGAGGAGGCGGAGAAGCGGAACGGAGCAACAAAGGCCAGCATTGCCCGCGACCTGAACATTCCCGAGTCGTCGCTGAAAACGATCCTCGCGAAGAAGGACAGCATCCTACTAAATGTGGCAAAGTTCGGCCTGAACAGGAAGGCCGCGAAAGGTGGCAAATATGCTGCCATGGAGAAGGCCCTCGTTGAGTGGTTGCGTCAGGCCCGCAGTTCAGGAATTGCCGTGGATGGCGCAATTTTGAAGGAGAAGGCTGAGACAGTTGCATTGCGCTGCGGCATTGACGACTTTAAAGCCTCCAATGGCTGGTTGGATCGCTTTAAAAAACGCAGTGGAGTTGTGTACAGCCGCTGCTGTGGAGAGAGCGCGTCAGTCAGCTCCGACACTGTAGAAAAGTGGACTGCATTGCTGCCGGAATTGATACGGGAATACAAGCCATCCGACGTGTTCAACACGGACGAAACTGGATTATTTTATAATATGCAGCCAGAACAGACATTGGCATTCAAAGGAGAGAGCTGTCACGGGGGCAAGCGAAGCAAACAGCGTCTTATCGTATTGCTTTGCGCTAATGAAGACGGCTCTGAAAAGCTTCCTGCCCTCGTGATCGGCAAGTTTGAGAAGCCGCGATGCTTCAAGAATTTGAAAAGGCTGCCGTGCCAGTACATGTTCAACCGGAAAGCCTGGATGATGGCTTCTATGTTTTGTACATATCTGCAGCAGCTGGACTCCAAAATGGGGGCTAAGAACAGAAAGATTCTTCTTCTGCTTGACAATGCGCCATGCCATCCATCAGATATGTCGCATTTGAGAAATGTGAAAGTTGTATTTCTGCCCCCCAATTGCACTAGCCAGCTGCAGCCACTTGACGCTGGCGTCATCAAGTGCATGAAACAGAAATATCGGAAGTTTCTGGTGCAGCGTCGGCTGGCGGGCATGGAACGCAAGCAGTTGGATAAAAAGCTTTCTGTGCTTGATGCAATGCACTACATTGCTAGTGCATGGGACGCAGTCACACCAGAAACCATCGCCAACTCCTTCAGGCACTGCGGCTTTAATAGAAGTGGTGCTTGTTCTACCAGTGAAGCTGCAGTGCCTGTTGATGACGAACCAGAGTTCGGCAGCCTGGAGCTGCCTGGATCTTTCGCGGACTATGTTAGTGCCGACGATGACGTTGCAGTGTGCAGTGAAGTGTCGCTGGATGACATTATCGAAACTGTGCGTCCCGACACTGCGGGAACTTCCGACGAGGAAGAGATGGACGACGCTGCAGAGGCTAGCGCGTCCGTTCCGACTTACGCGGACGTGTTGTGCTACGTTGACCACATTCGGCGGTTTGCTTGCGCACGCGACGAGATCGGCGACTTGCTGCCAGATGTTGCAGCTATCGAAAGAAAGCTGATGCGTCATGGCTGGGCAAACTCTCAGAAGAAAATCACAGATTTTTTTAAAAGGTGAGAAATAAAGGTTCGTTCACACCTCCGATAAAATGCGTGGTTGTCATTTTTTCAATTAATTTAATCTACGTTCCTCGGAGCAGCGTAGGTTTGTGCCGCGGACTTTCTTAGGCATTATGTGCCCGCTGTTGTGAGGCAACAATGACCGTCACTGCCTATATTCTCGGTTTTTCGATTATACGACGCCCGGATTATACGACGATTTTGCGCGGTCCCCTGAAAGTCGTATAATCGAAGTTCCACTGTAGTCGCAAGATTTCACAAAAGGAGGACATTGTGGGAAAGTGATTTCCGAAAAAGTCTGAGTACGTTTTCTAGTGAGCTTTAGATCTCCAGCCCAGTTGGCCGAGAGTCGGCAGCTTCTTGACAATGAGCTCGAACTTTTATACCTAACGTCAGTCCAGAAAAACAAACTGTCATCACATGCTGACCGCACGATGGCAGGATACGATTGTCAAAAAATAGGGAGGACTAGTGGGATTGCACCTTTGTGTGAGACGGTGCAAGCAGGTGCACTAGTGATTACTCCACCGACATGCAGCGCCCTCACCTCCCGTTGTGGCCAGTCAGTCAACTTCCCCTTTCACGCGCGCTCTTTAGTTCGGGAGGCAAATTGGCAGGCTGCTCCAAAAGGGGGAGATAGAGTGGGCATGGTGCTGGTAGTATACAATGGTTGTATACCCTCCGGGTAAGTTACCGGTCATGAGTTGAGAATGTCCACCGTATGTGCACCAGCCCTGCCCATGGCCGGGCTAAAGGGGGGAAGCGACGCATGCACAAATACAGCCTGCACTTCCTTCCGGAGGATAATGTGTTGCATTCTTGATGAGTAGTTGCCTCGCTTGATGAGTGGGAGCATTTCGACCCAACCCTACTTCTCGTTTGATGCCTCATCTCTGGCCGGTAAACACAGACAAACTGGGTTCACCGTACAGGTCTTGGAGGCACCGCACAGATTCAGTTGGTACCAAACTTTGCTGAAATCGATGTTTAAAATGCAGCATGTATTATTCAATTAAAGTAGCGACAGTGCTCTCATTTCTAGCGGAGCTAAAGAAACTGCCATAAACTTTTCCACCATATGTCGTCTTCTTTTCCTTTCCTTTCTTTTTTCCCTGACATTGGCATGTCTTTGTTTTTTATGTGATGTCGGTACCTCTTTCAATGTATGTTATGCACTGTGCAATTATATGTTAACTGCTTTGTCACTTTATTTACATTTTCACTAAGAGTGCTTTCTCAACAGTGTTCATAATGTGCAGCATTTATTGTGTAATGCTAATACTTTTACAGTTTGCCATATTTGTATGGCAAACAACCCGCTTACAGCTTTATTCTAAAATCAGCATAAGCCTTGTAAATAAATAACAAATACATACTGAGTAATTCGCATCACTTGCATTGAATTGTTTCTTCCAAATTTCACGATTCGAAACTCCTCAAAGATAATGTAATGCTGTTTGGCCCTATATACAATTAACGGCACGCTGCCGAAGCTAATCGTGGAGGCCACAGACAACTCAACTGGCTAGGGTAGGGTAACAGTGCCACGAACAAGTGGCAGTGAAAGACGGGAACTAGCGCCAAAGTGCAGGCCGTAAGAAGCAATGCATGTGTCGTTGCCCCTTTAGCCTGGCCATGCACGGCCAAAGCCATAAGTTTGCAGTCAGAAAATTTGCTAAATTATTTACTGACAGCCTCTTAGGCTTTGCTTGTATACTACACAGACTCTAGTTTCTGTCGCACAGGCAGTACGTGAAAGGGAAAATCGACAACCACGAGTTTGTAGCACAAAGCTACCAGGAAATCCGTATAGCTTTCTAAGAAGGAAAGCTGTTTAGTTGACGAAGCATTGGTCCTGGTCCAGGGATCTAACCCTGGACCAATGCCTTTCTGTGACAATTGTTTACTAAATGAGCTAACCACGATGCTATCAAGTGGCGGTGTGAGGGTTAATTAATCAACAACTTGCAGCAACGGACGTTGAAAATAGCAAATCAGTGCTGTGGAATCCCGCAAGGTGTCTTATGAAAGAAAAAACTGACAAATGCAAGTTTGTGCAGCAAAAAGCCTGTTAGGATTCAGATTTCACGGGACCGGAAAAAATGTCCGAATTAACAGAATGACGAAAGTATCAAGAAAACAATACACAAGTGTCTATTACATCAATGCACTTTATTTTCTTGATTACTACGTAAATCCCGCACTTATTTTGCATAAGAGTACTGTAAAAGCCGCTATCTTCGTCATTTGCGAATTTGCTCTCAATGTAACCGCAGCTCAAGGTTCCCATCTCATAGGCTGAAACGTGCTCTGAACCCGCCCCTTATTACGTACCGCCACAACCAACGCCGCCACGCGCACGTCACGATAATTTTTTAGTCTGAAAAATGGCAACTGATTGTTCGTCCATCACAATGTAGCATGCGAGTTTTATGCCAGCATGCAGACCACGGCGCTCTTCATCAACAGCTTGCACGTTTCAGTTCTGCGACATTGCGCGCGCACTACTCGAAGTCAAAACGAAGCTACTGAGTGCCGCATCCACTGTGGACAAAACTGTGGTCACTAAAGACACGATCATAGTGTACACGCAGTTCTGAAGGCACGCGTGCGGCCTACATCCAGAGTGGAAATGAAACTGCTGTGCACTGCATCTGCTGCTGAATAAACCTGCCTTGCTAAGGCCCAATCATGGATGGCGACTAAATAGTTCTGAAGGCATGTGGCAAAAATGAAACTACTGGTTGTTGCAGATTTGACCTCAGTCGCTATCGACGCAGTCATAGATAGTGCCCACGCTGTTTTGCGTGTGCCAAGTACAATCTAAAACAAAAAACTTTGCTGCAGCTGCTGAAGCCTTGGTCACCAACAATGCGATTGCTGTAAGATTGTGGATGGCGACCAAGCCCTTTCTGAAGGCTCGTGGCCATTCTGGTTTCACGAATGCCGTTTTGCTCTTTTGAGGTGCACATTTGCAGCACTTCGCGCTTGACGCTGCAAGGATCGTCCAGATTAACCGAGTTGCGGCCAAATATGACTGAATTAACAAGTTTGATGCCATTAAATAATATACACATGCCTATGACCCATTACATTATTGTTTCGAAGACGCGACACTGTACACCGACCAAAAGAGGAAGTGAAAGTTTAACGACACTTTGGCTCCCCATACGGGAGGGAACTTTGTTCACAATAGAAACCCACGAAAGATGCACAGCGTATTTACATCGCCGAAGGTGCTCCATTACTTCTATTCAACGTGTGCACCATGGTATGAATGTGCAATGACTCTAGATGCACGCGTGACATAAGCTTCTCTTCCTTGGCTAAAATATATATACTTGCCCAGTCGTGTTGTGGCCTGTAGTTTCTGCATGTTCCACAAGGGCATTCGAGGCCATGTACTATTTCCGAACGTCACACTCATGCTGTTTGACACATTTCCTGAAATCACCGGTCTTACCGACATATTTGTAGTCACGGTCACCACAAGTTATAACATAAACAACACCAGGGAAATTTTCATGCGGTAGCTTTTCTTTTACATTGACTGAAACGTTCTGTAGTTTGCATGTTGGCACATGTGCAATTTTGACGCTGTACCAGTGCATGATGCAAGTGATGGTCTCACTTGTGCCATGCACATGTGGAATTGCAGCCTGCTTCTTCAGAGGTGACCTAGAATGCTACGTGGCTGGATGCAAGAGTTTTTTCTGCACAGTGTACAGAAAAGACGGAATCTAGCCGGAGGATTTTTAATCTTTGCAAATGCTCACAGTATCAAGCTCGTGGTCTTCTTGCCTTGTGCAAACAGTTCTTGCTCGCTGGAGCAGTACAGCAACAAGAGACCTTTTTCAGAAAGCAAAAACTGTTTGCATTCTAGATCATCTCTGAAGAAGCAGGCTGCCATTCCCTATGTGCATGGCACAAGTGAGACCATGCTTGCATCAAGCACAGGTACGACATCAAAATTGCACATGAATTAACATGCAATTAAGGAATGTTTGAGCCAACGTAAAGAATAAGCTGTCACATGAAAATTTCCCTGGTGTTGTCTATATCATAACTTGCAATGACTGTGACTACAAGAGTGTATATTGGTGAAACTGGCGACTTCAAGGAATCTGTTAAACAGCACAAGTATGACGTCCAGAAATGGCACTTTGCTTTGAATGCCCTTGAGGAACATGTGAAATCTACAGGCCACAGTATTGACTCGGCAGGTGGATGTGTTTTAGCCAGGGGAAAGAAGCTTGCATCATGCTTGCATCTAGAATCATTGTACATTCAGACCATGGCACACACGCTGAATAGAAATGATGGGAAACTATTGATGATGTTAACGTGCTGCTTGCATCGCGTACTGAAGCGTACTTAAACACACTGTTATCTTTCATGGGTTTTTATAGTGGACAAGGCTCTCACATGGGAAGCTGAAACGTCACTGAAATATCATTTCTTTTAAAGCGATAGCGTTAAAGAGCTCGTTTTGCAGAAATTCTGCTGTTAGCGTCGGCGATGGCGTCATTTTTTGTGAGTGAAAAATCATCATCCTGCCCGTGACCAAAAAACTGAGAAAGATGTAAATAAAATAAATAATAAAAATCTTTGGGTTAGAGTGAGAATCGAACCCAGGCCGTCTGCATGGCAAGCAGGTGTTCTACCACAGAGTCACGCCATTTCTTGAAGCTACTTCGGAAAAAAAAAGCACTATAAGAATGTTATGCAGTGGAAGGAGTCTCCTAAACATGTTATATTGCGTGGCAGAAGCGTAGAATTGTGCCAGGCATCAAAGCATGTTAATTGTGCAACGAGTGGGTGTTTTAAAGGCCCACACATTACAATACGCTCAGACATATATTTATTCATCAACATCAGCAAAAGCATCAACAAAGTGAACAGCTGCATAAGTTCGCGTGTTGCCTTCTGCACGCGTAGTGGGCCCTTCGCTGATTTGCGAAAGGAATAATTATGACATAGTGAGCACTTAAAAACTGTACTTGCAGTAGGCATTCCAAGATACTTTGAGACGGCCAATGTTACGCGCACAGTCGTTTGTTTCCTTACGGCACGGTTGAGGCATGCACCGAGAACCAAAGCCAGGCTAGAAATTGTGAAGGCAATGTGCACGGGGCCCGATTACGCTATTGCATTCTGCTCTTGAAGGCGAAGCTCAAGCGTCCTTCAAGTTTTTGGTCACTGTACAGTTTCGTGATTCTTCAATATGTTCTTCCCCAGCCAGACGAGTTGCCATCATACTTTGGACTGCACATTATTGTTTCACTGAGCTGCTTGTATTTTTTTTCGATTGCTTTTTTTGCGGAACATGGTTGGGAACTTTCGTGTTTTGGGCCGGGTTGTGAACGTGTGGTGAATTTTCCACTTTAGGGCTTTGACTTATGAAAAGGGTATCAACTAATTTGTCTAAGATTCCATTTTGCAGACCTGTAAAGGTCTGAATCTGGAAACCCTAGAATGGGAAGCAAATGAAGAAACGAAATGAAGTGCCAGCACTGCTTAGCTTACTTATAACGTTTACGTCCGTCAGCTTCAAAAGAGAGGAAAATTACTTTTGTGAGGGATCAGTGGGTGCACTGCGTAGAACACTCAATAACAGAGCCTTGAATTTAGCCTGTACAGGAATTGCATTAATCCACTTGTAAGGCTTGCACCAAGTGCAAGAAAAAAGAAAACAACTTAGTTCGAAATACCTATGAGAACTAGCTTTAATATTTTTATAAAATGCTCGCATAATATTTTCACTTTGCTGTAAACCTGGTGGTGACAAGGGAGCAACACTGAGCAGAGGATGCTGTTCAGAAGACAGAACAACATCGTCGAATTGCTGGATGATACTACACTTACCGATACTACGGAGGCAGCATCAAGTTCACCATCCTGCACTAAAGCACTGACTTGCTGGAGTGCAGGCATGAATCCCAGAGTCATACGACCAAAACTGAGGTCATCCTTTGCTTCCTGTAATGTGGAAAAAACAAAAAAAGCTAGTGTTACAGGCCACAGCTAACAGCCACTTGTACCACTGCTGATTACAGGAACTTCAGCTAAATTAAAGATAAAACTGGCGTACGTCTTTATGTGTTTCTTAGGGCCACAGCAATGTCATCGACGGTTATGAATGATCACCAGTGAAGTTCTCAGATGTCAGCGATCCTATTCGAACTTGTAATTATACAGCATGTGCACGCATGTGTAATTAATGGACATGGTGCGCTGTGTTCCTTCGACAGCTAGTAGCCCCTTCCCAACCTTTGTATGCTTTTCCGCACGACAGCACTGTAGTGCAGCGAAAGTGACCTAACAAGCATCCGACACACGATAGACCAAGGCCCGAAAATCTTAGAACTGCTCTCCTTTGTTGTATTTATTTTCTTTGTGTAGTGAGGTTAGGGCTGTTTCTAGAGATATACTATTACTGCGCCCGTACAGTCGGGAGGATTGCCCAAATTTGGGAGTCCTCCAGGCCAATCGAGAGACTTGGCAGGTATGCGATGGAACTGAAGATGATATCTCGGAAGTAGACAGTAACGAGGAAAATTTTGCCAAGCGCTCAGCTTCTGGTGAAGACCAGTGAAGCGATTTGGCTGTTCAAAAAGTGGACTTCTTCAGTTGTGGTATTTCACCAATAAAGGCAATGCTTTTTAGCCATAGAGCCTTGTGATACATTGCCGGCTTTATCCTTGTGAACACAATGAAAAGTCGCCCTTCACGTTACAATAAAGTAATAAATACAGTACCAGTTTCAGACACCAAAGGTGCATGGCGAACTATTTTAGACATGATCTATGCACATGAAATAGTAAGAATAACGAATGTGAACAAAGTCAAACCACTGAGGCTTTCCTGTATGTTTTCTTCCATTTATGAGAAGAATTTTTTGACTGAGTGCTGTATAGGTTCTTTAAATAGATTTGTGTTCAACACACATCAAACCATAACACTGATAGTCAAGAGCCAAGGACACCCTGTGCACATGGGACTAACGACTGTGGGGGTGTGACTGGCAATGCATCACTCTGCGTGTGCAATTAAAAACATATACAGTAGAACCTCGTTGATACGTTTCCGAAAAAAAAAACGCAGAAAACAAACGTATGATCCGGGAAAACGAACGATCCGAATCCAGTAAAAATTGAGGCTGACAAGGCCATATTGGGGTGCAAGGGCAAAAAACGTTTATTTCTCAAAAGACATGGAGGGACTCTTCGATTTTCGAGCTCTTGGCACCTCGCTGGCAGCCAGAGGTCAGCCAGCTAGTTCCGGTCGTGACCGAAAATAAAGTCGTGGTCACGTGTATTGAAATCCCGAGACAACCTGAATATTGCAAAATCGAACTCTGTGACAACCAGCGTAAACGTAAAGAAACGCTACCGCCGTGTCAACAGACGAAACTTTGCGCCGCATGAGCGTCTGTTCTTTCTGCATTGCCGCTTGGAAATATGGGGCTAGGTTTGCCGAAGAGCAGAAGTGATATTCTCGAGCATACGCATTTGAGGTACGATAACGTAGGTTCGCAAGATCACGCGTGACTTGCCCCATCCGTGAAGAAAAATCCACCCCGCTAAAGGCTTAACAAGCTCAACTCTTCGCAGTGCACGTAACAATCGTGGTACAACACGATATGCGAAATCTCGCAAAAGTGATAAGCGTCCCCGAAAGCGACAGCTGTTCGCGGCAATCGCGTACTACGTCGCATCCTCGTGCTGATCAGTTTGCGTTCTGTCTTAACTTCAGACCTGTGCTATGTTCGCCTCCACTCGTAATCGCACCATCTCGCACGGCGGAACGGGCTTTAAAAGATAACGCCCGGCGTAATGGCAACCGAAGGTGAAGTCCCCATGCACCCGCACTTTAATCTGCCGAGTCTTCAAAAAGATGGCGGCAAGCGCGCATCGTCTCGTTTTGGCGTGTGATAACCAAAACCTTTCCAGATATCTTCCAGAACAAATCTTTTCTGGCAGCTTCTGACAACCCGCTGGTAGGCAGAATTGCCCAGCCAGAGAAAGGTACGCCAACTGGAATTGCGCCGGGCGCAGCAACCCAAAAACGAATGCGCTCCGGGAGAAAAGTGTGGGGGAAATTATCGGCCATATTCACTAGGCACAATGGCGGCGTTCTATGGTTACGGGTTGCGGCGTGTTGTGCAGCGGTGGCGATGCGGCGGCGGCATGTGCGTTTCCGCGGCAAGCCGTTTCAAGATTTTGACGGCCAGCGTCGCCGCCTGCCTTCGGGTCGGTGTGTGGTTGACAGAGAGCGGCAATCGGGCAATTCGGAGAAGACACGGAGGGGACGATCGAGCAATTCGGAAGAGACGAGGAGGGGACAATTGTGCAAAGCAGAGAAAGCGCGGAGGGGGAAAGGCACTGCAGAGAAGCTGCCGTCGCCGCGCGGCGGCTGTCTGCCACTTCGCGGTTCACAAGTACACGAGAGGGCCCTTTTTGCGCGCCTGAATAAGAGTTTCTGAGTACAAAACGTATCATACGACCGCAGTTTTCCGCGGTGCTGAACGTTGCTGCCGAATAATCGTATTTTCCAGGAACGTATTAACCGTAACGTATTACACACAGCTGTATTGGGTTATTTTTAATTTTTGCGATTTCGACCGTAGGAGCCGGGAAATCGTACTAAGTGGGAACGTATCAACGAGGTTCTACTGTAATTATTCTTAGCTTTGTCCTTGAAATAATTCAGCTGGCAGTGTTGGCCATGTTATCACATTTGTTTCTTTTATCCCTGCCTAGTGTTAGCACAGTTAGGGTTCCCCATTTGGTTTACTGGTACGCTGGAACGTCTACTTTACGGCCCGCTATCATGTGACGACCCGCATTTTACGACAATTCGGTGTGGTCCCAGCAACAACCCCACAGAAATAATGCAATGAAAGCCTTGATTATACAACGCAATTTGACACCGAGTCTGGCTTGTACAACACCTATCTGGCATCGTCCGAGAAAAAAAAAATGCCGTATTTATTTGAATCTAAAGCTCCTCCCAATTTTCGCAGCTTCAAAATAAAAGTGTACCTGAATGTAATACGGGCTTCGTAATATATAACTGGTGTGTCCCTATATCGACGATTAGAAAAGGAGAGAGGAAGAGACAGACAAGTGCAAGCTAACATCATAGAACGGAAAATTTATTCTCCTGTCAGTTCATTTACTTCTGTGATCCAGTTTTCCTGGCTTGTTGGTACATACTGATATTTGATAACAGCGCACAGAAAAGAGGCACCAAGACAGGGTGCCCTATCTTGTCACCTCTTTTCTGTATCCCGCCCTAGCACTGTTTTTAAATTTTAGTCTTTCAAGTCTGGATATTTTCCTGTTTTTGGTCCGCAGAAATTTTTCCCAGCTGATATGCAGCTTAAGATCTGCCTTTGTTTTCACTGCTGTCACAGGACTGGAGCATGCAAAAATTCAGCCTACAGAAATTCCTTTTCCTTGATGTGAACTTTTGTAATGAAAGTGCAACACCAGCAGTTGCACTTCATTGGAAACAGACACTATGCACACAGGTCGCAGTTGTGCACTTACAACTAAGGCAACATACTTGCAACAAGATGTGCTTCATCGCCTTTTTTGTGATGGTGATAACACCGTATCTGACCTGTCTGATGGGAGGCTGTTGCCAATGCGATTTTGGTTTTGAGCTCGATTCTAACAAGCTGGCAAATTTTGGACTACGTACTAGTTTTATTGGAAAGATGGCGCGCATTTGATTAGATTTTCTTTAACCCTTTGTACCCAGCGTCCACATATGTAGAAAAAAACATATCAGTGAAGTGGGATAAGACTAGCCAATGCATTGTCTTAAAAATCGATTTGAGGTGTTGGCATTACTTCAGCATTTTATAAAAACATCCATATACTGTCCACTTCTGCGAACAAACAGCGGTAAGTGCGCACAGAACAATGGCATTCTTTTCAAGTTACCTATAGAGGTGCATGCCTGCATTTTTTTTCCAAGTTCACTCTAAATTTGTAAGAGTTTTTAAATTATTTGGCTTTACTCGAGAAAAGGAAGGGTTTATCTTGTTTTTGTGGGAGTTTGTTGCATTGTCAGTGACCAAAGTTTTGTAAGTTGTGTTGTCGCTGCGGTGTCATACCGAGTTCGTGTAAGAAGCCGATAGAATGCCACATGGTAGTAGGACCCGCTTCAGTTGCCGTGCAGCTATGCACAAAACATTATCAGTAATATAGCTAAATATGCCTTTTAGAAGTTATAGTTAGAATTTATTTGCTTTATTCGGGACATGGATTAAGTGATGAAGACATAATTGCCATAATTTTCGAGCTGACTAGCGGAAGCGAATGTGCAGATTTGGTGAGCATCGATAATTATACAGCGTTGAAGCAGAACCACTTACAAGCAAAGCCTTCTTGAACAATGCTACTACTGATGATGAAAGCATTCAGTTTGAACATAGTCATGAACGCACTGTTAATGATGATGAACGATGATAAAGATGATGACGAACATGTTGAAGTAGAGCTGTGGGCAAGAAAATGGGCCTGGAATGGCGACAGTGATGGTGATGATGAAATTGTTGAACATGAGGATTAACGCATTGATAATGGCGACAATAAACGATAATGATGGAAGTGTTGAATTAGAGCCATTAGCAGGTGGCCACGTGAAAGTTTATGATGATGATGATGCTAATAATGATGAATGCATTGAACTGATGACGAAGGCGTTTACTATGGTAAATGATGATGATAATGATTAATGCATTGAAACAGAGCTGTCGGGAACCAAAGTTTCCATCTACGATGAAGAAGTATGATGGACCTAGTGTAACTGGTGGTTCCCAGCGTCCTCATATGTGGACACGTTTTCTTCTAGAACTAATGCTAAATTTTCCAGATTTTTGGTTTATTCTCACTTTCGTATATATTGTTATTGCATATACACAAAAAAAATATTTACTTACGCAACTAGATTGGCTGTGGAATATAAAGGGTTAAAGGTGAGAATAATGATTCACTCCCTACCTTTCCAATTAAATGCTTGGGTGTCATTTCTAAAAAATAAATTGAATATACCTTCCTTGGAACAGCGCAAGTTCATGCCGCAGGCTTATTCAGGCAGTCTGCGCTCATTTTTCGGAAAAGACTGAGCGTCACTGCCTATATATTCTTAGTCTTTCAATTACACAACGCCTGGATTATACGATGTTTTTGTGTGGTACCCTCAAGGTCGTATAATCGGGTTTCCACTGTATGTACACACACCAAAGTTCTAACTAAAAATTGGATGTAACTCACCAGAGGAGCCACCTCCTCATTGTAAGTGGGATCAATCAGGCACGTGCCACCATCTTGACGCTGCGGCCATAAAAAAAATAACTTGGCTGAGCCATTTTGACCCAACTTAGATGCCAGGCTCGGTTCTCCAATAAACAAATTAGGTAAATATGGAGCCATATGGCACCAGTGAACACTCTGTCAAAAACCTCTGATTACAAGTCAAGACAGGCAGACAACTGTAAAGAGCACCTTCACAAAAACCAGCTGCAAGGAGACCTAAAGGCGTGCAAACTTCAAGAACCATTCTCACTGTTTATTGTGTTAAATGCACTGCAGCATATGCAGTGAGAATACTCTAACAAGCACTAATATGACTGCAACCCATATATAGGAAGGAAAGGCCCAATTATGAACAGCACAGTGAAGCGTCACTACATAGTTCCTTAGTTGAAAGCATTTACAGAAAATGGCACTTACAAAAACACAACAAGGTGTGTTTTAAAAGGTATTAATATCCCATTCTGTAATAGTATCTGGTTAAATAAATGGCCGGGCAACAGATTGCAAATTACAGACAAACCTCAATATAGTGAAGTTCGCTACGCAACAAACATTTTTCCCCATTTCCGTGTATTGCTTCCATTACAATGCGTGTATTTTTTCTCTCGTTATAATGACCTATTTTTCTAATGCAGTTTTGATACATAGTGCTTGTCAGCAAAGAATTAAAATTAAAAACAATATTCTGGAGTCTAACGTGCCAAGATCACAAGATTATGAGGCACGACACCATAATGGGGAACTTCGAATTAATTTCGACCCCCTAGAGTCTTTAGTGTGTACACAAATCTAAGAGCATGGGAATATTCTCCTCCCATTTAGATGATGCCACCGTGGCTGAGAATCAAACCCTCATGCTCGAATTTAGCAGTGCAATAAGGTAGCTGCTACACTACCACGGTGGATCACTTAAAGGGAGAGAAAATGTGCAAATTCTACTGAGTTGAAGAAATGAAGAAAAATTTCCTCCTTTGCAGTGCCAGGCATGTATGAGGTGCTATCCATAAACTCTGGGAATCCAGTCGTAAAAAAATGCCTCCACCTCCCCGAAGGAAATCGTGAGGAAATGCGAATGCATTTCTTGCGCCGAGAGTACACGGCGCAGTAATTTTAATGGCGTAAATTAATGACGAGACGAGGATTTGTACCGTAACCATTTATTTACACATTCATCAGCACCTGTTTGTGTTGTCATTGTACCTGACGGCCATAATATCAGCCTTGTGGTCGCCGTTGGCGTTTCACAGCGGCGTCTCGAGCACACATTTCTTCTTGAGAGGTGCCCAGCCAGCGGACGGCAGAGTGGGGCGCAGGGAGGAGAGAGAGCGAACGGCGAGAGAAGGAGCGGCGAAGCACTGCACCCAATGCCACCTAGAAGAGCGGTGCGGGGAGCGGCGCGCGCCCGCGCAAACCGCGGTGAGGGGGCGGAGCGCGCGCAGTCACGTGGGGTGTGACGTCGCTGCGCCGTTGCTACAGACGCTCCTCCTCGCGCCGTTGCTAGGGGGAGGAGGAGGAGCGCGGATGACGGCGGATTCAGGGTCGCTTATAAAGTGCATTCGCACTTAAAAATAAATATGTTCACCATAAGACCTAATCAGCACTGCCTCCTTCAAAGCAGTCCTCTTGAGCATGTACAGTACGCACCAATCCCGGCATTTCTGCCACGAATCCATGCATTTGTGGAAGTCTACTGGCGACCCTGTGATTCTGACTAATCTCTTCAACAGTGTCAAAGCAATGTACTTTTAGCTCCAACTTCAACTTTGGGAACAAGAAACATTCGCAAGGGGTGATGACAGGTGAATAGGTGGATACAGAAGCACTGTGATTTGTTTGGAAGTCAGAAACAGCCGAACCACAAGTAATGTGTGAGAGAGCGCGTCATAGTGACAAGGAAGCCAGCTGTTTCTCTTCCACTGCTCCGGATGTTTGCAAGAAATGCTCTCTCTTAAGTGCCTCAAAACTTCACAATAAAGCTTGCTGTCCACAGTCCGTTATAGAGGCACGAACTCCTTGTGAACAATTCCACGTGGGTAAAAAAGAAAAACTATCGGCATGTACATCACATTGCCACAAACTTGGCATGCCTTTTTCGGCTGCGAGGAATTTGGAGACTTCTACTGTGACGACTACTGTTTGGTTTCAGAAACGCAGTCAAAAACCCACATCTCATCCCTGCTTGTTACGCTGGAGAGAAATGTGGGATTGTTGCTGACTTGTTGCTTCAGTTCTTACAGGTAGAAACACGGTGCAGCTTCTGTTCATCAGTGAGCAGTCCTGGCATGAATTTTTGCAGAAACGCATCTCATGTTCAAAACATCCAACAAAATTCGCTGAATTGTGCCTTACGATAGTCCTACAATGTTGCAGACGTTCTTTAATGTTAGCCTGCGATTTCCAAGGATAGCTTTAGAAACTTCTATTTCAGGGGTTGTGCTATTGACAGGGGTCCAGAACGTTCATCATTGTCAACACACATTCGACACTCTTTGAGGCGTTTAAGCCATAAAAATGTCCTAGTTTCGGTCATGCTGATGACTCCAATAGTGTCCTATAGCATACTACGAGTTTCTGCCGCAGCCTTGCCAAATTTAATACTAAACTTGAAGCAAATCCTTTGCTATTTGCAGTTTGTCATATTGGTTGCTAAGAAATGCACAATATCAGTGAAACATTGTGTTACAAACACTTCACAGAACGAAAAACGGCAGAAAACAGAAGATGGAAGCTTGGGATGAAAAGTCTGTAAACAGGGGGTGTGTGCTCGAGCCGATGTTTCGATAAGTGGACTTGTCTTCTTCAAGGCTGGAACTGATTGCCTTAGCACTTGTGTGTATATGCTTCGCATCCTCTCCTCTAATCCAAACAAAGGAGGAAGAGAGGCCAACTGCGAAAGCGGGGATGGGGGAGAGGTCGCTGTTACAAATTGGGTGAGTCAAAAGGAAAGAGGTATTCGATGGAGAAAGAAAGGAAAGAAAAAAGAAAAGAAATACTGGGAGAGGGTGGGGGAGAGAAGAAATTACCAAAAGCAGTGACACAGCATTTTAATGTAGCCGGCCACAACTTTGACAATCTGAAAATTTACATACTACTTAAGGCAAACTTCCGGTCCCCATGAGACAGAAAATATACAGTCATACCTTATTCACAGGTTCAATACACTTCAGCCAGCAGGTATAAACATTTCTAAGGGGGCTCTTGAATCCATCTGATATGGTACATACACAACGAAAACCAATGAGAGTTAAGCCCTTCTTCTAGGAGCCGTTGTTAAATGATGCTTTGTCTGACAACCATAATTCAGCGAAATGTGTACCCCTCTCCCCCTCCCCCACCGTTTTCCCCCTTTTTATTTCTTTTCTATTTCATTCTTCACAGAATACCTCTTTCCTTTAGACTCACCCGGTTTGTCACGGCAGCCTCTCCCTCACCCCCATCCTCGCTTTCGCAGGTGCACTCTCTTCCTCCTTTGTTTGGATTGCAGGAGAAGGTACGAAGCATATACATAATACACACAAGCGCTAAGGAAATCAGTTCAAGCCTTGAAGAAGACAAGTCCACTTGTCGAAATGTTGGCTTCAGCACAGATACCCTGTTTGCGGATTTCACTTTGCAAAAAAGTATTTCTTCCCAGATGCAAGTTGTTCAGCACACTGAACCTCAAAGCATACTGCTATACTCCATCTCAGAAGTTCCTTCCAACACTGGGAAGGCTACAGGGCCCCTTAGCCAACAGGAAGGGCAATTAGCCTCTCCACATGTATTCATCCATGTTGCGTCTGCTCGGCGTCTCCCTGGCGTATGCACGCATGCTTCAGGTGAGTAAATCGAACAACCGGCATCGCCAAAAAAAAAAAAAAAAAAGAACATGGCTGCACACATCGTAGCTGGTGCCCTCCGCCTCGAATTTATCAAGCTGTCATTGTGTGCTCTGTGATCTGTAAGTTACAAACTGACGCTTGTGTTCGCTTTAGATTAATGTGTTGGCACTTCAACAGCAATGTATTCGTGACTATATCGCATCGTTTCCAAGAACCGTTATAAAATTCTCAGCGTATTAGGTGTGGATAAACAAACAGTTCATCTTGCAAATAACGGCAAAATGTACCTGATGCTTTGCCCTCAGCGTGACAATGCACAATGCAATAGCTCATTTCACCATTTATTTGTTGCCGTCAGAGCAGTGGGCGAGTACCAAGCGCAAGTTCGGATCGAAGTGGACGGTCGTGTCTGCATGGGCGCTGACATGATGATTTGTAACCACAGTTACCAGCGGTTACTCATACAGCAGTTAAAGGCATATGAAGTAAATATGAAGAAGAATAAATATATCACGCATCGATGTGACGTAACACGCGCCAAACAAGTGTAAATGTTTCAACTCTGCCAATGGGCCTTTCCCGTGTCCAAACAGCGCCTCCAGTGGAGATTGTCGAAATCAAAACTGGTGGCCATGGGCCTCCGAAATTGTCCGCCGCACGTTGGTAGGAAATCTCCGAGTCCTGGATTCGTGCCCTTCTTGGGGAGAAAGATTTGCAACTTTGTGCCCAGATGTCGCTTGAGCCGCACCTGCTGTCGCGCTTTGGCCACCAAAAATCACGGGCGAGTGCCTCGTGAACGCCGGCGCACATGCGCAGACTACCTACCCGAAAAAGACCCATTGTAAGGTAATTATATCAGGAAGTATGTTCTGCTGCGCGAGCATGTGGCTTGCTTGCCCCCCGTAGCTTTGGTAGTGCCAAACGGTAGTGGTGAGATGGAGTATAGATACATCTAGCAGTGGAAATGTGTACCACACTCAGTTTGCGTGCACTAATTCCCCAAAATTTTAGGTAAGCACATCTATAGACACCCAAATGAATTAAGTGTTGTTTCAATATATATATAAAATAAGGAAATCACCCACCTCTGGTCGTAAAATAAAGTGTGATTCTCTCTCTCAATATCTACAGAGCGCTGTTCTGGTGGCTCAAACATCTATTTTGTTCGTTGGCCGTTTATGTGCAGCATCACCATGTTTCAGCTCTGTATTCATATGACTACATTGTATAGAATTTCAAATCACGAACTTTAAAGATTTTTTGTATGCTGGCCAATTTGGCTCAATAAGACTTCCTGACACTAGCTATGACACTAGCTCTCTTGGAACACGATGTCATTCCTTTTTACTGATAAAAAAATAAGCAGGCCATAGCAAACACCAATGAAGTCTATGACGTCACGTTGAGCTGGTGTGGGAACTTCGCGGTGGCGTCACCACCTGTATTTTATTTTTTCACTTTTTATGGCTTTTTATGGGTTACCTACTAATACAAAAGAAATCGTTTTCCCTTTATTGTCTCTTTCGAGTATGAAGCCCAAACACAACAAGAAAACAACTGCAAAGTAAAGTAGAGCAAGTAAAACTACTCACCAAGCTGCAGCCCACAACAACATCGTACATGTCGATACCAGCGTCTGCCAGGGCAAGTCCAGCTGTTGTTATTGCACAAGCCAGGGCTGCATGGAGAGGGAGAAGGTAGTGCAAGTTAACTTGAGGCCACAACGCCTTCAAATACAGTTGAACATGAATATATTGAATCTGAAGGGGATCATAATGAAGTCTTATATAGAGGTTATTCCATATATAAAATATTTTATACAAGTTTTGCCTATAAAGTATTGAGACTAGGTCTGGCAAAAAGAACTGATCAGTAAACATTACTTAAATTCCTCAAAATTGTTTTCTCAGGCGCCAAGACACCGATTACAACGCAATTCCCACACTGCAAAGGATCCCTGAAAGTCGGCTGCCATGACCTCTTTCAGAGACTCCGTGACAGCCCGTTGAAAGGTGGGAACACCATCAAAACGGTGACCTTTCTGACTTCTCTTAAGATATGGGAACAGGACGAAGTCTGCCGGGGTCGCATTAGGGCTGCATCAGTCCTAATGTAATATGCACTGATTGGATCAATAAATTCTTTTTACCAGACCTTGTCTCATTCCTTTACAAACAGACCCTGTATAAAGAAATTTACTCAAGGGAATTTTACAACTGTTCTATATACAGAACAATTCAATATAATGTGGGTTTTATATATGTGGTTTCATCTATAACACTCGTTGGGAGCGCTACATAACTCTGGGCATTATCATGTACATATTTGGTCTTTGTTTGGTTTCAGCTGACGCACTTGACCAGAAGCCAGCTGTCGTCGCTTGAGTGGGAACTAAACAACTGAAAAACAAACAAAGGCTGAATGTATACCAGATTCCACCCCTGGCCTCATTGCTGGGTCCTTACCTCCACCGTCATTTTCAATCACAAGGACAAACACGTCAACCGTTGATTTTGGGAACTTGTGCTGTCAAACAAAGGAAAGAAAAAGTAATCTAAGTGTCATGTTAAAACTTTGAATTCCAAAGCCCTAAATAATAACAAACAGCAAGCAAGGGTGCAGAATGACCAGCGAGGCGACTACAGTTAACGTCAATTTATGGACTTAAAGACCATAAAATCATCCAAAAAATCTGGTAGTTCGAAGCAACGAATGCATGCCTTTTGACTGCACCCAAAGGGCTCAAGATTGCTGCTCTCACGTCTGAAATGACTCTGAACAACTGCCACTGCCCTTATTAAGGAACACACACTATGTCCCATGACAGTGGCTTATTTCAGTAGTTGTTATGCTTCACTGTAATACTGCCATGTGCTTGACCGCATAACAGCCCCGAATTGCAGTGAAGCCGACTTTAAGGGAACTCCAAATGGCAAAAAAGCGAATTTGTGCACAAGAGCGCTGGATTGAGGTCACAAATTGATAAACATGGCAGCTGTGGTGGCCATTTGAGACCTGTGATCACGTCACAATGTCCGATGTGGCAATGAGTTACAGCGTCAACAATTTCAGATGGACTTATATGCTGGCTCTGTGGGCTATGTGGAAATGCTGCGAAGGTTTCCAAATTATCAAAGCCCATCATAAAATTTGGTCATTGACTCTATCATTATTTGTGAGCCCACCAGAAAGCCATGATCTAGTGTCACAAATGAAGAAACGAAACTCGCTCACTTCTCTGCCCAGATAAATATCTTTAGAATTGCGTTGCCATTGAACTCTGGCCTCATTTTCACCCTACCAACAAAAAAATCATCTATTAGTAGAAGGCATCGCTGTACATGCACTTGTCGACACAGGAGGCATCATTTCTGTAATTAGTGAAAAACTGTGCAGCAATTTGGGAAAAGTAACCACGCCGCTTACCAATCTTGCCCTGCGTACGACGACTTTGCATCATATCAAGCCTACGACTCACAGCTCTTGTTATTCACAACTCTTGTTATTCAAAATGTCAAGTATGCCGTCAAGTTTGTTGTACTTCCCCGATCCTCCTGGAATGAGATTTCCTTTCCACCGATCAGGCCCTCGCAGACTGTGCACATGTTGAACTTACACTATCGACTGCGTGCCCTGACCTCGACGACCGCGCTCCCCCTAAAGTGTTTGCTGTGGCTGACGCTCACATCACGAGAGGTACGGGGATCGATACCCCGCACATTCAACACTTAGCTGCACAATGTGACTTTAGGAAGGAGCACCAACACAAAACAATTGTCAGACATTTCTTGTGAAACTGCGTAGCTGACAACACTGGTCGACAGTATGATGCCTTAGTTTCATAAACAAGCAAGTCCTCTTTAGAACACTTCCTTTAAATGCCTCATCAAGTCTCATGGAAGATGTTTTTGTTGCAGTTCAACTCCATTACAGTAGTGTTACCCTGCCAGAATTTTTCAAGTCTCGTAATATCAGGCACAGAAAGTACAGTGGCTAAAGATGTTAAACACACTTCACATGTCAACGCATTGTAGCGCCTACTTCTTTCTGTGCATCGGCTCAAAGAAAGAAGAGGACGACTAAGTGGCGCGTGCGTAAAGTGTGCCGTTCTCACCAATCGCCATGTTGTCACAAGTGTGAGAGCAGAAAAATATATTACTATGTAGTAGTGTGACTGAGTGTGTTACTCAATTCCCTACAAGTGGTGACCTGGAACTGCAACCTGACATGCGACCGCACCACGTACTTCAATTCCTCGGCCACGTTCTTCATTCATAGGCAAGTTATGTCCTACAACATGGACGGAACGACTTCCTCTTGTCCTCCTTGGCCTCCGGACTGCAGTTAAGAGCGACATGCAGTGCTCTATGGCAGAACTTGTTTTTGGTACAACACTCCGCATGCCCGGAGTGTTCTTTTGTACAAAGTCATCACCTGCCCCCATCGAAATCACCAACTACCCAAGTCGGCTTCGAGCAATGATGGACTCCGTTGTTCGTCCACCTATTCGCCCGACTCGTCAGAAGACGTTTGTCAGCCAGCACCTCAGTGAATGCACACAAATCTTCATACGCCGCGACGCAGTCTGTGCTCCACTACAACCACCATACGATGGCCCCTTCAGGGTACTACATCGCACACCGAAGCACTTTACAGTGTTGATCAACAGGCGTGAAGGTACAGTGTCCATTGAACTTCATTTCTTAGTACTGCTCAGCGGCCTCAAGGCTTCGTCACTAGGCGGAGGGCCCAGCAGCGCCTACTTCTTTCCATGCGTTGGCTTGGGAAAAGAAGAAGAGGACGACAACGTGGGGTGCGTCCAACATGTGCCGTTCTCGCCAATCACCATGTCGCAAGTGTAAGTGTAGAAAAAGATATCACTATGCAGTGTGACTGAGTGTGCTGCTCAATTCCCTGCAGCATTAATGTGGTTGGGGTTTCCTGCATTCTGGGGATTGGCCTAAGAATGGGTGATATTCTGAGACCGTGGGTGACAGTCTGGTGATATTTTGACACTAACATCCTAAGACTACAGTGTCTTTTGTCAGCTATTCATCATGGGTCCCACGAACAACACGACATCATGTTTCGGGGTTTGCCACATCATTCTGACAACAACCTCACCAACAATGCTGCTAGAAAAGTACATGAAGAAATAAGCTTTGTTTCGATACTTTTCCCAAGAAATTGTTCAGTGCAGCACCTAAACAAGCTAGATTATTATTTGACACTCCAGAAATGGCCCACGTCTGACCTCACCCACCGTTAGCTGTGTTGACTAAACCCTACTATGAAAATGTGCCCGCTACCACATCTTTCACGGAGTGAACAAACAATGCTGTATCGCTTACAGTTGGGCCTTTCATGCAACAAACAATGCATATTCATTCTTCTTGACTGGAATGGCTGGTAACGCAGCAAACAAGGTCTGTGGTACTAAGCAGAGAATACCACTATGCTGCCCACCAGTGGCATAAATCCAGGAAAATCACAAGGGGGGACACATCCTGCTATGGCGGTCATTTTGTTTTTATAAATGTGTCTTATTTCTAATGATACAAAAATTAAAATTGCACTTTGAAATAAAATAAAAAATGAACATTATCTTTTAAAATAACACGATCACAGTTGAGTAACCAGATTCGTACTTCCTTGTCAGTGGCTTCTACCAAACTGTCGATATAAATAAATGATGGCAGATGATTGGGGATTCTTTATTGACTTTACGTTTTGAAGCCCAGCATAATCAAAGCTTTGTGGCACGTCAACCAGTAGCATTTCAGAAAGCTTGTGGTCTAGAGCACCTTTTGAAACGAAAAGTATCTTTCACTTTCGGACTTCGTTTGTGAGCTTTGGAAGGGCTTCAGATTTAAGAGCTGGTCTTATAAAGAGTGCGTTATATGTAACTGTCAACCCTTCTCCCTCTCTCTCTCTCTCTCACACACACACACACACACACACACACACACACACACACACACACACACACACACACACACACACACACACACACAAACACAAGCGCGCGCGCACACACACACACACACACACTGTTGCAAGGGATGTCCCTCAGCCTGAACACAAGGGGGGCCCATGATTTACGCCAGTACTGCCAATGTCAAGACTGGGCCACCTGTCTCAGTTTTGGCTAATTTCCCTGCTTTCATTCATCCTTATCTCTCTATTCATATGATCAGCATCGACAAGATGGACCATATTGAATCACGAAACTGTGTTAAAGTTTCTCACAGAAACAATGTTATTTTTTATCAGGCATGCTCTTCTTCTTTACAAAGGGTTGAAAGGTCTGCTGGCTGCAGAAAAAAATATATAAAAGCCTTAGAAAACAATCCGCTCACCAGGCACACAACTGGAGCCAGCGCTTTCTCCAAAAGTTGTGAGTAGTGGAGCGCTTCACCGTCGTTCAGGTGCTGACGGCGAATCGGGCATGAGTACTGTGCAAATCTGAACTCGCAGTTGATCTGGCCCTTGAAGGTGAAGTCTTTCCGGCGAGCAATTTCTCTGGGGCCATATCTAGACAAAAAGGTATGAGCAACTGTAACTAAACCAAAGCTATTCACATTGTGTGTTATCTGAGGCACAGCCATCATGGGCCACCTTAACCCTTTGCGGTCTGTTGTCATTACATGAAGAGCATGAAATACTTATCGCGTACGCCGTGAAACCCTTTCCTTCTGTCACATATGGCACATACCCATATGGCACGGCCCATGAAATGCGGGTATGAGCCACAAGTGACTTACAAATTGTATCAACCCAGGTACAGCGAGAACAGACTTTCGAAAATCTTTACGTGATCGCGTTATGGAGGTTGTTTCCCAGAAAATGCGGGCCAGGCTTCGGCAGCATTTTCATTGAGGGAAATATGAGGGGGACAGAAAGATTGAAAGTAACAGAGCCGCAATTGAACCCAGGCGTTCTGCATGGCAGTCACGTGGGCTCTAAGAGGCCCCTCCCCCCAAGATAGTTGCTTCCTCAAATAGTTACTGTACATTCCTCAAAATACGTGCTTTGCTCTTCAGCAAGTGCTCCCTACCCACCGCCCCGAAAAAAATTGTTCTCTACGTGCCTGCTCACGATATATCCATAACTACTCAAAATGCACAAAGAAGTCGGCCCAACTCACAACGCTTTACTCAAAGCAATAAAGATATTCGGTATAAGCCACTAATCGCCTACCGCTTCGCATGACATCGACTCCCCAAATGAGTGGGATCTGCCAATTTTTTTTTACTTGATCTTTGATATCTTTCATTTCGGACCGGAATGGACAGAAGGTGGGTAAAGGTTTCAGACTGCAAAAGGTTAATAGGGTAATAAGCCACGCTCGACATTTTCCGTCCGAGACGTTAGCAGTGATAGAAACCACATTTTACTTTTTGGAGCAGATTTCGAAGCAGAAAAAATAGTGCTTTGGAGCAGCCATGAGTGTTTTCGGAGCAGTAAAAAAAATGGTAGTTTGTAGTAGCTATTGGTGTTTCAGGAGCAGATGGCAAAATATGCCATACAACTCCTAGAGTTCAAAGCATCGCCGGAGCGTTTCATAAATATTAATATTTGTTATGAACGGTATTTCACAGAAAGCAATTAATGTAAATTGCAAGAAATTAACAATTAAAACGATGGCTGGTTATGGAATGCGCCGTGAAATTAGCTATATATTCAAAATTACAATATGGAGCAGCATTTCTCTTTTTGGAGCAGTTAGAGCAGCACCACCATCATGTGTTAGCAGTACGTTTTAAGAGCAGCTTAGAACACAGATCAGCGACGACAGACGGTTGACAGAGTGTGTTTTTGTGCAGGAAGCGGCTGCTCGCCTTTCACAGTGCGCTGGTATCAGATGCATGGCCGAAATCGTCTGGGCCTTGGCAAATAAGCAGAAGGAAAGCTCTACTCACACTGAGCAAACAACTTTTGTATTGCCCATTTCGATGTAGGCAGACCCTTTGGCTTGGCTGACCACTCCCGTTTTCAAAACTGCGGGATACATGAAATCAAGTTCACAAGTCAACGGTACAGCAGATGCACTGACGTATGGAATAGTCGCAGAGCTCGCAACTCACAAATTGGACGCACGTCGCCGAACTGCCGTCCATCATGACGCTTTCCCGACTTATCTAACTGCAATGGCAAAGTAACAAAATAAATTACACTGCTTGAACGCATCAAGCGGTTTCTCTACCAATACCGATGACAACCCCTGATAGCACACCACACAACACAAAACTGCCGGAGAATTTAAACCTCCTTAAAATATTCGGACAATAAGCATTCTTACCAATGTAATCTCGCGCTTTTGATAAAGCACGTAACTTTTGGCAGTTTCGGGACCACAGTTTCTTCTTGAATCCTTCGGCATGCTTCTTGTTTAAGCGCTCCGCAAACACGCCGACGACTGGCCGCGTTCCCGCCTTGGCTTGACCGCGGAATGGCTCGAACAAATTATTATGTGAGCAACGTGAGCAACGAGGACTATCACGTCATTTTTTATTTATATTTGACATTTCTGCACGCTAGGACAACTGAACAGTAAGGCTACAATTATTTTTATTCCCGATTCAAAATCCTCTTCCCAAAAAATTCTTTTTTCATCAAGCTTCTTATTATTCATGCAACTCTGGCACTTGCGGTACTTGCGGGCTTGCAACGACTCAAGTCAAAGAGGCTGAAGTGCTCAAGCGCGCTCATTTTAAAAGTAGCACAGAGAGACTCATAGCAGCTCTATCAGATGGTCACATCAAAGTATCATCAAAAGATGCCAAGACGCATCTAGCAAATATTTGGGACCAAATCAAAGAACTTCAATGTAATATCTCCATAACTGAGTTCGGCATTTGAGGATTTAGCTGCTGCAGAAAATCTGTACGACATAAGCTCATTTGACGTGTATATATATGTAAGTGAAAGACTTCGAATGGAACCAGGGATTCCAAGTAACACTAACAGCTACATTAGCGGGAAAGAAACAAAGAAAGAAAAAAGAACTACTGCCGGAGCACTTTGCGAACTGCTCCAATTCCGTTGTTCCTGAAGTGCCAGCTACACAAGTTAGCGCTGATCGAGCCAGTCTTTTTTACATTAAAACATGTTTTTCTGCACGAAGGCCGCACTTTTCCATTGAAATGCCACAGTACGTATCACTTTTGCTCATCGGCGTGCGCAGGGTTTCCCATCGGGGGGGGGGGGGGGGGGGATACGCCACTGCTCCTCGTGTGCACGCCTGTGCTTTCGCTCAACTGTGCTTCGGCGATATAATTTTTCACAATATTCCTGGCATGATCGTGATCGAAGAACGGCATTTGTCCTTTCTTTACGGCAATCATCAGTTTAATCACCGTTCAAAGCAAATCCGCTTCCTTATTTGTTGCTGCTGTAGTGAAACTTCGCCTCCCCCTCCCCCCTTATTGAAGAACTCTGTGCAGGCTTGTTAAGGGCGAGAACTATCCTTTGTCGTCGTTTGTTCTTTGTCGTCGGATTCAATAACACTGATAGCCGATGTGAACAAGTAAAGAGGGAGAAAAAGAAAGGGAGAGAGAAAGAAATAGAAAAAAAAGAAGACGAGAGAAATAAATGGAAGGAAGACGGGAATTAAGCTCGAAGAAACTCCTTTAGTCACGAACAAAAATTATCATGGAGCGGCACGCGCTGTCTTCGCCCTCCTTCTTCCTCTTCGTTCTCTTCTTCATCTGCTTCGCTCCCAGAACACGTGCACTGATTTGTCCGGTTAGGGATGCAACAAATCTGGTGGGCGAGAGAACGAATACGGAGAGAGAGAGAGAGAGAAAGAATCAAAGAGAGAGAAAGAGATAGAAAGAAAGACCCAACTGAAATTGGCCGACGGCCGATGGTTGGCAAACAAATGGGCAGCGCTCGGCAACCGGTATTGTCGGCCGACCAATGGCGGCCCAAAGTGGGGCCCTGATTGGCAACCAATTACGCTGGCTATTAGTTGGCCGAAGACGTTCAGCCAACGGTCGGCAAATGATAGGGAAAGAGTCGGCACCCAATGCTCGGGTGACCAAACGTGGTCTTCCGTAGGGCCGTGCTTTGCTACCTACCGCGTTGGCCAGGTACTATGAGCCAGCGACAAGGCGACATTGCTTTATATCAGTGAGCGCAAATATTTTTTCCTACACCGCGCGCATTATTTCTCGGTCAGCGAAAATTTCTTGTATGAGCGTTGAGCGTCGGCTGTCATTTTTTGCCCTACATTATTCGCACAAGATTATTTGATTCAGTTGTGCACCGCCTGATGGAGATAGAAATAATTAGAATAAACAGAGACAAAAAGGACATAGAAAAAAACAGAGAGAAAAAGAAAGAAAGAGATACATAAAGTGAAGCAAGGAAGGCTTCCCAGCTCCGCACTTCCTTCAGGCTTGGCATCACTATGCGAATATTCCATAATATTTTTTTTTACCGCTATAGAGGTATACCATTCTCGCATTTGTCAACGAAATAAGGGGAATATTAAGGGCTCGTTTTTCTTTGCTATACACAATATTAGTTAGAACTAACCGACAAGAAAGTTAAGGAATGTATAGGGGATGTTATTTGTAGTAATTACGATGCAGGTGCGAAGAAAGTAAAGAGGACGAAAGGGCCGCCGGCAGGGACCGAACCTGCGACCTTCGAATGACGCGTCCAATGCTCTACTACTGAGCTACGGCGGCGGACATCCTCCGATCCACTTTATGGGGTATATACAGTGTGTTTTTGTAGACAATACACATTTTAATAAAAAATCCTATGACAGTAATCCGCTTGCCGTTTTCGCACGTGAACTATATGTCGAAGCGGAAAAACTTTGCCACAGTTAAAATGACACTGTTGCCCCTAATTGACAAAAACTCGTTAATTAACTTTTTCATTATTGGCTTGAGGGCAGGTGTTTAATTTATGGCACACCATTCTTTTTTTAAAATCACGAAAGTTGCCCGCAGTTCGAGATATTCGTCATCGATATTGAAGGGTGAAATCGAAAATGATCGCGCCCGGCGCGCACAAAGCGCGGCGGAGCACCGGGACGACACGCCATGACAGGGAAGTGACGAAGTTCGAATGAAGGCGCGCAGAAGCAGAATCTGGCCAGAAAAATCGGCAAGCATTCTGAAATACACGAGTAGACAGCTTAATGCTTATGTGCGATGGGTGGTGCTTATGTGTTTCATTCTTAAACCATGTAGCGACGCGAATAACTATTTCCCGTGTCTGCAAGAAGAAGCGCCGAAGTGGCAGCCCCTGAGTTTTATGCTTACCCAATACAAGCTTGATATCGCGGTTTTCTTGTGTACAGTGCTCACGGATTCAAATGAGACATCGAAATTTTTAGTATAACGACTGGTATGGGCAACTGCTCGAGATAACCACGTCACGTCGTGACGAATGTAGTCTCTAAAGATAATGTTTGCTCTGATCTACGCGTTCGAGTCCAAATTACGCCGACATGAGCCGAACTGAAGACGGCGGAGATTGACGTATGCGCGTTACTTATAGCACTAAATTGTACTGTTTCAATTCGTGAGTACTGTACAGTTCGAAAGAAACGGATAAGCACCAAACACTGCGCGCGAAAATAAGGCGATGCGCGAGCACAAGTGAGATGACTTGCAGCTTTTCAGGAACACATACGGCCGCGGAGCGCCTTCATTCAAATTTCTTCCCTCCCACGTGACGGAAAGTTCCGGGCTGACGTATGAGCAGTCGCGTGAAGAATATCTCGAAATACGTGCAACTTTTGTGATTTGTAAAAAAATAAGTATGCCGTAAATTGGTGCGCACTACAACTTTCTAATATAAACACCTGCCCTCAAGTCAATAATTAAAAGTTAATTAACTAGTTTTCGTTAATTAGTGGTAACAGTGTCATTTTCACTGCGGCAAAGTTTTTCCGCCCCGACGTGGAGTGCGTGTGCGAAAACGGCAGGAGCCTTACTGTCGTAGAATTTTTATAAAAAAATTTGTATTGTCTAAAAAAAACAAGCCTGTATGTGCACTTAAACCTAGGAGTGTTAGTTAGCGCCGCTAGTAGCCATGGCTGCTTTAAAATCTTCACATTCCATCACATTTACATCATAATTACTACAAATAACCCCTATGCTTTCCTTGAAATTCTTGTCTGTAAGTTCTAAATAATATCGCGTTTGTCAAGGAAGAGTAGAGTATACCATACCATGTGATGTAGAAAATATGCAGCGGGTCTTTAACAAGGTGTACATTCTCCGTGCTTGTCACATTTCTATATCGACTTTGGCAAATATGCTCAAATATGAGCCTCCTCTCTCTGCTTCCTTCCAACCATATCGCCCTGCAATTAAGCTAAGGACGCTTCATGTTTTTTTTTTGTTATTTTCTCCGATACTTAGTGCATTTCACAGAAAACGGTAATCTTTTTCTCTTTTTTTTTGCGCAACTCTACCGAGTGCCAACGTGTGTATTTTTAATTCGAACAGCTTTCCCTGCGCAGTTGTGCATGAACTGCACGAACTTAAACATTGCATGATACGCACGGCCTGGGCGGTTCATAAACACTGCATATGACACGCAGCATAGGATTTAAAAAAAAAAATCACAGGGTACTTTATGCATGCGCCTATGACGACTGGAATGCAAAAGCCTTTCGGTGTGGCTATTTTGTCATCATCATCGTAATCGGAGCTTGAGAGGTCACGTGAGTAGATGCGCACTTGTTGATGTTGTGGATGATGATCATGATGAATTATAGCCCAGCCATTTGGGATGGGTTTGCAACTTTCAACTATACCAATATCGTTACGTAATTTACGTGGCGTGACGCCATGCGCGATTTTACGCTCCTGCTACGCTATATTACATCTTTTAACGCGACTTCATGCCCGACATGGCGACTGTATAGGGTATTTTTTCGAAGCGATTTCAAGCAGTGGCGTGGCTTTCTGGTCGAATACCTTACTGCCACGCAGTCGATTCCGGCTCGATCCTCGATTTTTATTAAACTCGCTAACGTCACGCGAGTTTTTGTACCGAATGTTGCTTTTTTCAAGGCCAGCGTCTGATGGGGCACTTAAGGCATTCGCCTAAATAAAGACAATTGCATGTTTTACGAAGGCCTTCGCTCCACAAAGGCTCCAACATTTGAACATGAGCCTTGAATCTATGATTTTTCGTAATAAGCTATAAAAGCCGTCCTTCGCGTTCCTCACTTCGGATGGCAGCAAGTTGCTGATAAATAGTGGCGGGCAATTCAACAATTCCATAGAGTTCAAATGAATTAGTACAATATTGATGTTACAATAGTCTCTATCTTTTACGCACGCCTATGGTTCTTCGTCTATTTCGCGCCTAATGTTTGCCTAAGTATGTGTGACCACGTAGCTCGAGCAACACCTTTGGTTCTGGTGGTAACAACTTTATTGGAAACTCCGGCAAATTCGTGGCCTGCGCTTAGGCCGCTCCCGAGGAAGTCCGAAGAACCTGTCTCCTCGCCGCCTCACAGGCTTTTTGGATGCATAATTGTTTTTATTTTGCTACACCACATGCGTATGCAAGTTGAACGCGCACCTGTTTGTGTCTTCCATACGTACGAGCTTGTCGATAATATGATGTCCCCCCCAAAAAAATACCTCCGCGCGATTTAGTACATTCGTAATAGCCTTTAGGAAGGCAATAAATTCTTACATCTATACGTAAAGAGGGAAAAATGCGTCGTAAATTATTACAAGAAATCTTTGCGCAGTCAATAGATTTGCGAGACGTATCACGTCGTCACTGACGACGGAGCAGGCAATGGGGCAATGGACGTCGAAATAGCCGACGGGATGGACGACGACTGAAACGTCTCGGAGTTGCCAGGTATATTGACGGCGCCCTTCACGTGTTTGAACGACTGCTCGCACTCTCTGATTAGGTCTGTCAGGCTCTTCTCGTACAAGTCGTTGATGCGCCTGATAAGCACCAGCTGCGTGCAAATAAATAAAATAATAATAAATAAATAAATAAATAGAAATTAATGAGTAATACTTTTGATGATTGATAGTGTTGTATGGCACAAAGGCTTTGTTACATGTATAAGGGCCTTGCCCAATGCCACATGCCCCATATATTTAACGGAAGCAATGCTACACTAAAACATATGCTCTGGGAGTGTTTATATGATATTAAACACTATCATGAAGTTTCTTTGTACCATAGAGCAGGGTTAAAAAGGAATTAGAAAGGGAGATTGTATCGTATAGGGGGTTAATGAATGTAAAATAGGAGTGCAGAGCCTCGATGGTCATGGCAAAGTTTAACAACTTAGGTAAAAACTTACGTAAAATAAAAGCAATAGTGGAGTGTGCATAGACATGTCGGACAGCCTCGTGTATATATGCTTGCCTGACAAGTGTCACGAGGCTGCAACGACGACAGTTTAATTTCTGCTGACCCATGCCTCAACGTGGAGGACTGGGTTACGGGTCAGGTCGACAAAATATGCGTATTAAAAATGAACGTCCTTAAGAAAATTGACCACTATCTTCCGCGAAAACATTGCGTCTTATAAATGTAATAATTTAATGGCCAATCACCGAGCTGGTGATTTTTTTACCGTTACACTACAGAGTTCAGGTCTAACCAGCTTAACCTAACGATAGCCGACAATGCCAGTGTCGACAGTTTTCATCTGGCGTCGCCGCACACGAAGCTTCGTGAAGATTTGTGTTTTCGACTACCCTACCATTTAAGCAAGGCCAACATAATTAACTGAGTGACATTAACCAACCAATTAACATGTAACGCATATGCATCCGCTCACTCTCACCTGCGACAGGCTTATGATCACGGCAGATATCATCCTGGCGATGAAGAAGGTCCTCTGCAACAGTACACGATGTTGCATGAGCTCATGCGCTCATGACAACCCTGAACGAAATTTGCGTCTCACCTATACCTTAGCAACCCTAATCGGGGCCTTATTTTGTGCTAGACATGTTGTGTACGGCCGCAATGAACCACGCAAAAGCTTCTAAATTTTGGTCACAAAAATGACACATTTAATTTCGTGTATGCCTCACTCCCAACGCAGTTTGCCCGGTTTGACTTCACCCCCACCCCCACCCCCGCCTCTTCAGTCATTGCCATACAGGCTGTGTCATCCCTTCTGGGCAGATGGGGAAATCTGCGCCTCCGACCACAGCTATAGACTATCTTACGCATGAATTTCGGTACAGCCATATTGCGCTGTAACCTTGACGTTTTGTATTTTATTGCGATAGCAATTATATGGACACTCTCAGTGGGTTTCTGCCGTCGCCGTCGCCGTCATGCTCCGTTATAAAGTCCAAATCGATAACGTCGGCCCGCGCATCCTATGTTCTACGCGCTAGTAAAAGCGCGCGAGCGCTGCGGACGAGTGCGGCTGAAGCAGAAATGACACGAGCGGGCCGCCTCCGTCGCACGAAGGGCACATGCGATAACATCACTCCGCGTGCGAGGCCTGGCGTCGATGGCTCGTCAAGCAGATAGGAAACGCCGCGCCCGTCTTTCGGTGCCGCTGGGGGAGGGTGAGCCGCGTCGCTCGAGCAGCAACAGCGAACTTTGGCCGTAAGGGCGCGATCGCGAGCGCGCGCTATCTCGATATACACCGCTAGAAGGCTCGTATTCGTTCTTTCCTCGCCCCATATGTAGTCGACTGGAATAAACTAACTAATGCAATTGTTTCAGCACCCTCATTGGCATTGTTTTTCTCAGAATTAGAATGTGCACTTACCAGTTGAAATGTATTGCATTCAACTGCACATGCTAGTATAAATATAATCTTCCACTTTTTATTGTATTTTTATTGCCGTATGCATTGTATAACCTGTATATATTATACGTCCATGTGCTCGCCATTTTGTTCAACACTAACCTTATGTACCACCCTGCTGAAATCGCCGAATGGTGATTGCAGTATGTGTCAATAATAATAAATAAATAAGGTGTGCTGTCACCGCTTTTGTTGAGACGGCAGACAGCACGAAAACCGCTTCGCTCGCTGGAGAGGCCGCATTAGCTTTAACCAGTGTTTTGTAGAGTTACATGAGATCGGATACAAAAACTTAAGCGTTACCTGCCCTCCTTACTTCGTACAACACTCCGTTTGTTGCTATCGCATTCATTGCTTCGCCGTTGCGGCGAAACTGATAAAAAAAAAAAAACTAAATGCACAGTGCTACAGCAGACGCATACGAACGAAAAAGGTTGGATTGCTGCGTTCGACGTTTCATGACCTATTCTTTCGCGTCCCGAGATACAAAATAAGAAAATATTCGTTTAACAGTCCAAGGTGGCGGCGCCCTTGTGTCAAATGTAAGATCCTTCATATGATCTAGCTTGCTATCGCATTCATTGCTTCGCCGTTGCGGCGAAACTGATAAAAAAAAAAAAAACTAAATGCACAGTGCTACAGCAGACGCATACGAACGAAAAAGGTTGGATTGCTGCGTTCGACGTTTCATGACCTATTCTTTCGCGTCCCGAGATACAAAATAAGAAAATATTCGTTTAACAGTCCAAGGTGGCGGCGCCCTTGTGTCAAATGTAAGATCCTTCATATGATCTAGCTTACCATGTCCAGTTAGCCTTAAGTTACACGTTCACCAACACGGACAAACATTTATGCGCACTAAGGAGCTCGGCTGTCTGTATACACTCAAACCTCATTATAAGTCACATCTGCCACGATATTAACTTCGTTATATCCGAAAATTCGTTATAAACGTTTATCTGTAACACTGTATCTATGACAAGACTATTTTCCATTTACTTCATTATAATCAATAATTAGTTATATTCGTGTTCGTTATATCGAGGTTTGAGTGTATATTATTTCATAAGCGATAACTCAAAAAGGCTAGAGTAGTTTTTAATGGTTGTTGCATTTTTTAGATGAGCTTTCGTATGTCCATCTGTTGACCGCGCAAGAAAACGCCTTCCCACATTGTCCAATATTGGACGATCGTCACATCGTTCAGGTGGCTGCGTATATTTGTCTGCCTATTTATTCCACATCCGCGTAACACCCGTAAAACATTTAGAGCAATGATTGACAACTATAGTTCAAGAATAACGATGCGGGCGAGTTCGTGGTTAAAGTAGTACTGACACGATTTTGAGACATCGAAAAAGGGACATTTTTCGTTTCCTCAGTACGCAGTGTTAACGCTCGCCGCACACCGGAGTCAGACAACACGTACATAATATTTTACTTTGATTTTAATAT
Source organism: Rhipicephalus sanguineus (assembly GCF_013339695.2). NCBI lineage: Eukaryota > Metazoa > Arthropoda > Arachnida > Ixodida > Ixodidae > Rhipicephalus > Rhipicephalus sanguineus. The sequence goes on along the minus strand of NC_051177.1, from coordinate 122,133,680 downwards.
TTTCGTCAATGGGCATGCTTCTGCAAGCCGGCTTTGCCGCAATGGACATTGTCCCGACGAGTCAAGTTAGTCAACACAGTTTCTAGTAGAAGTTCCACTGAGTTTGCGAACTCTGCGCCCTGCATGCAGCCAAAATCACAGAAATAGACGCGGCAATTAGACGCGGCAATTCACTCTTCGTTGCTAAATAGCGTGCATCACGAACAGGTGACAGATCTGCCGCTAGTACGTCGCGAGTTACTGTCTCCCCGTGACGTCACACTTCAATGACACGTCACTGAGAAGCCGCCCCCTCGATATGGAAACCGTAAGCGTTTTTTTAAGGCAGTGGGGCAGCGGTATTAAAAATATATTTGAAGCATTCCCATGCACCACAATATTCTTTTTAGGGTTCTCGACAGCAGTGTTTTTATCTAAAGCAATAATCCGAAAGTATATGCCAAAACTCAGAAAAAATGACGAAACAAATATTTCTTTTTCACAGAAACTGTACTTCTACCCTAAAAAAAAGCACAAGTTCTTTATTTACTGCCAGGTAAACGCAACACTGTTTTTCAAGTCGTCCTATACATATAGGACACTGGGCATTAGGGGTTCTATGTGCGGGTGTGGTAAGCCTTGAAACATTTCACATGCACACCGACATTGCACTTCTTCCTCTCCATGACGTCTTTCACACAAAGCACGCGTTTTCCCGGAGAAAGCGGTCGGCACGTGGCAGCATGAAAAGCAAGCAATGTCTAGGCTTGCACGCGTTGAGAATGATGCCTGCTTGATGTGCTGTAGGTGGCGCTAGTCATCAGCTAAAGAAATAACGATGTTAGAGTGCATCAAAGAAGCATCCTATTATATGTAGGACACTGGGCATATATGGGTTAAGATGAGGAGCGCGAAGCACTGAAGCGCGGAAGTCCAGGCAAGGAAGCTAGTACTGTGAAAGCGAAGCAGTCTCGATTCGAACACGGGTGCTCGTGTTCGTCGCTCTTTCGCTTGCTCAGTCCTTCCTTGCCTGTGTACTTCCGCGCTTCTGTGCTTCGCTCTGCTCACCCCCACTATAGTGCAAGCTCGCTAAATTTTAGACAAGTATATAGGTGTTCCGTGTATACACTGATGGGTTCGACATCGGGCGCAGTAGAAATCGCTCTGGCAATAATATTCCAAAGCCACCAACAGTTGTCATAAAACGTAACCGAGCCGAAAAGCCATTTTAGCCAACGCGAATGTCTATCTTGAAAATAACGAGACTGCGCCGCAGTCGACCATGCTAATAGAATGGCATTGTTGAGCTCGATGATAAAACCAATTATTAAGGAGCTCCTGAAAGAAGCCCTTATCGCCACTACATATTATTGGCGAAAATTGTTAGGCCGTTTGAGTTCTGCATTACATATGGGTTACGATAACAGCCCTGCAACAATAACAAAAAATGACAGAAACGAACCATAACAAAAAGAAAACTTTAGCAGACGTATGCAAACTCTTAGCAGCTATACATAGAAACATACTACCAACGGTTAACATCGCACACTGAAAGACCACCTAGAGGTGTTTCTAAAATCTGTGTTTTCATACACTTTCTACGGCGTTCAAAGATATCACTCAATTCAATTTTTCTTGTTCTGCTTACACCCATCTTCATCGCTGCCCCCTCGGCGAGACTGACGATGGCCTGTTAAAAAAGAAAGAAAAAAAGTAGAAAAGATTTGTATTACTCGCACTAGACTTGTATTTGAGGCATCGCAATAACTTGCAGAGGTGATACTCAGGGAATTTCAAGTGGAACTACACGGTTTTGCGGCGGGAGCGGCAACACCTGTTCTTTTCATATTCAAATTTATTAAGAGAACGTGCATTACAACTGCGCCATCGTGACACCATGAAATGTATATATTAGGGATGGGCGAATATTCGAGCGCTTCGAATATTCGAACGAATATTACACTATTCGAATTCGCTTCGACAATAATACAAGTTGTTCGAAGTGAACGAATGCATGTATAGTTAACCGCATGTAACATCCCCGTAAAGGCTGTTTCACTGCACCATGAAAATGCCATGCCGTGAAACTACCCATACAGGGGAAATAAGCACTCCCGGGATGCCACACTTGAAGGTTAAGTGTACATGTTATGTACATTTACCTCAGTCATTTTTTAAAGTTGAAAAATGTGTTATATGGGCTTGTATGCGAAGTATAGTAAAATTTAAAATGTAACGTCTTGTACCACTAATAACTTGCACCCCACCGCTATTCGAAGTTGGCCCCGCCATGGTGGTCTAGTGGTTATGGCACTTGACTGCTGACCCGAAGGTCGCGGGATCGAATCCCCGTGTACTTAGATTTTGGTGCACGTTAAAGAACCCCAGGTGGTCGAAATTGCCGGAGCCCTCCACTACGGCGTCTCTCATAATCATATCGTGGTTTTGGGAGGTTTAACCCCAGACATTATTATTATTATTATTCTATTCGAAGTTGCTTCCACTTCGAACCAATAAAGTGACATTCACGCATGCCTAGTTCCGATTCTTAAAAAAAATTGTGCGAGTCAGTTCGGTCATGACACACGCACATACGTGCGCAAAAATGTAAGAAGCAAAGGTAGACGACCGCGTGTTAGCGATCATAAACTACGTGAGTTATTCGTTGACAGGAAGATTGGTGTCAGTTGTATGCATTATTTTATTGTGTTCGTGTATTCACCTTGTGTCGTTATTATGGAGTTTTCACGTGGGAAAACCGCGATGCAATCGATTATGAGGCACGCCTGGTGTTCAGTTTAACACGCACATTAATCGAAGTACACGGGAGTTCTTGCATTTTGCGCCCTCATCGAAACGCGATCGTCGTGGCCGGGAATCGAACTGGCTTCCTAAATTTTAGCAGCGCGACACTTGGCCCGTGTTGAACTAACACAGCATCGCACTGCTGAACAGAAAGTCGCGGGATTCGAATCCTGGCCACGGCAGCCGCATTTCAATCTAGTGAAAAATGCTACTAGGACACGTTTGCTTAGATTAGGTGCACGTTAAAGAACCCCAGGTGGTCGAAATTTCCGGAGCCCTTCACTATCGCGTCTCTCATGACTATACCGTGGATATGGGACGTGAAACCTCGACAATTATTATTATTGTTTAACACACTATCGCGTTCGTTTCCAATCAGTCTGGAACATAGGTGGGCCAGTGGCGTAAGCATAAATTTTTTTTTTTTTTTTTTTTGGGGGGGGGGGGGGCACACCCTTGATCCGACGTGGGGTCCGGGCAGGTAAGTGTGGTCGAGTGTCATTTTGTGCTCTGTATACTATGGCAGAAAAAAATTTCGGGGGGGGGGGGGCACGCGCCTTCCCCCCCCCCCCCGGGCTACGCCACTGAGGTGGGCCATGTTTCACTGCAGCGCACATTGGAGGGGGGGGGGGTAAGAAGTGCAGGGGGTGCCTCCTCCCCCCCTTCCTCCCATGTGCGCACTCCTATTGTCGGGAATGCATTGACTATTCGAACGTTAAAGAAAAATGAATCGATTATTCGCTCAAGACTTCTCAGAGAGAGAGAACGGATATTCTCGTTATTTTTGCAACAGCAAAACAGTAAAACAAGAACGGCACACGGTGTATAGGCGTCCAGATCCAAATTGATTTCTGTGCATTTGACGGCGACGAATAGAAGTCTTATGTCCAGAGACGAGCGGGCCGACAGCATTTTTGAGGATTCTTATTTCACGTAAGCGATTCACCTTCCAATCAGCAAACTGGTTATAACCACGAGGCTTCGCCGACGTTTATACATCAAAAAGTTCAATGTGCTCGAACTTGTCTGCACTCGGGCCTTTCACCCCCGTGATTTTTTTTCAAATTGAAAGGCAAAAAAAGAAAAAAAATAGCGCAGCTTGCACTAAGCAGCGCCAGGCTGGGTCACAGCAGAGCTGGTGAACACTTAGCTGGTCGTGGCCTGGATAGGCCTGGACAGGCCAGGACCAGCTATAGGTGCCCAGCACCTCACCGTTTCGGGCCCATTACTATACTATACTATACTATACTATACTATACTATACTATACTATACTATACTATACTATACTATACTATACTATACTATACTATACTATACTATTAGGGACCGCCCGTTTCCGCTCCTATTGTTAGCCATCTGTACAGAGTGCTTGGGCGGTGATTGAGCGCGGGCCGATTCATGATGATAATTTTCTCTCTACGACACACGGCAAACCTCGAGAATAACATCTCTGCTGTAAAATTAGCGCAATGTATATAGCCTAACGTAGTCCAACACATACGAACTGAATTGTCAGAAACACGAACAAAAGAAAGAGAGAGAAAAGAAAGAGAGAGAGAGAGAGAAAACTGACTTACGTACGCGCCCCTGATGCACGGGTACTTATCGACATCCATGTCCTTGTACAGCAGCTTGAACGCGTACATGATCAGGCTGGCGGGAATGCTGATGGATACCGTTATGAAGTTCCACAGCAAGAATATTTCCATGGGCAGCAGCAGCTTCTGTACCAGTCATGCGAGAAGAAAATGAAGCATCTGCACGAGCTTCTGTAAGACCAGCACGTCCGCAGTATGCAAAAATGAATACAAACGACAAAACATACAGACGAAACGGACAGTCTGACGGTAAGACGTTGCCGCTGATACAAGAACTATATATCGCGCCCCAGTTCATTGCGTCTGCGTGCTTGCGTTGTTCAGTACAGTCGTTTTGCACCAGCTATAGACGGCGCTACGACGCTTTTATCTTGAAATGGTGCCGCATTACGCGCAGACAGTGTAGACAGTGTAATCTGTCTACAAGGAGACAGTGGCCGACAGTCAAGAGCAGACAATTTGTGCGTGCGTGCGTGTGTGTGCGCGTTCGTGTGTGTGTGTGATGTGTGTGCGTGTGTGTGCGTGTGTGCCTGTGCGTGTGTGCGTGTGTCTTCCCCTTTTCCCTTCATTCTTTTTCTTTTCTAATTTTTGGTTAGCGTGCTTGAAACCTGCGTGCCCGATACAAGAGGCAAAACTGCAATTCATCATCATCATCATCATCATGACCGCAATAGAGTATAACATTATAGTGCCTAGAATATACTGTTATATCCATGGCACTATAATAGTATCAGAGGATCGACATTGAACACGCTATAGAGAGCTATGGTAACGCTCGTCTAATCGTTACGCGCCGAGCTTTGCTACGCTCAAGATTAGCGATGTTCACGCTTCCTATTGACGTGAAACCTGTCCAATGTCATGCGGAGCATGCGTCCTTGGAAAATCTTCAAGCACTGGAAACTCTTCCCTTGCGCTAAGCGATCTGAGCTCTCACGATAAGTGTGCATCACGTCTTCTGGAGCCTACCGCCACAGTCTGTCCAATTTTCCTGCCACCATTCACTGCTATGTGTTGTGGCGCCGCAGTCAACCGTGGATTGCTCCGCACAAGGCGCCTGTAGCGGTTCGAGTTATTTTGTACGCTTGGCTACTTGCGAACCCTAGCGCAATATCTAAAGCAGCCCTTTATAGTGTTTTGCATAGCCGTAGCCATAGCTCGGCTAAAAAATTGGAGCTCACTCGGACTCACTCAAGAAATGTATTTCTCTCTGAGGGCTCACTCGGACTCAGACTCACCAAAACTTTCCTCAGCCGGACTCACTCAGACTCACTAAACTTATGCTCAACCGGACCCACTCAGACTCAAACTCACAAACATATTACTCAGCCGGATTCACTCAGACTCACACTCACGGCTTCACCTGAGTCTGAGTGAGCCTGAGTGAGTCGACTCATGAGTCCGTTGGCGTAAAAGTAGCTTTTTTGATCATGGTGTCAATCCTCTTTAACGCCAATACTCACATAATCGGTGATCTACGATACGCCTTTTGACCTTGTATCATCAAATACGAGTTATCATTATATATCATATATAGTCATTATCATATATGAATCCAGTAAGGACATTTTTATAAAATACACGACTCACACGAGATAGTTTTGTCAAAAACTTACCATGAAAGAGTTTGCGGGGGGAGGTCATGCCACCCCTTCCCCTTACTCGCACTTCTGATCAATAAATATTGAGGTGGCGCATGAATGCTAGTGTGCTGAGATATGTCTTGAGTATAAGCGTAAGCCGATATAAGGTTGATAGTAATGCTGAAGATGAGTAGATAGAACCATAATTCGGCAACAAAAGGTGGAGCTCACTCGGACTTACTCAAGAAATATATTTTGAGCTTAAGGCTCACTCGGACTCAGACTCACCAATATTTTCCTCAACTGGACTCGCTCGGACTCAGACTCACTAATATTGTCTTCAACCGGACTCACTCTGACTCAAACTCGCCAAAATATTACTCTGCCGGACTCACTCGGGCTCACGGCCGATCTGAGTCTGAATGAGTCGACTCATGAGCGAGTTTGCCGACCTGTGGCCGTAGCAAGGGAGGGGGTTCGGGGTATTCAGAAATCCAGGAAAATTTTAAATTTTGCATGTGTACATATACATGCACAACTACAAACACACGCACGAACATAGCGGTTGGTTACCCCCTCCCTCCCTAACCACCCCCACCCCCCCAAAAAAACAAGAGGAAAATAATTGTGGCTATGCTTCTGGTGTATTGGTCTGCATCGCTGTACACACTGTTTTATATGATTTTTAGAAAAAGAAAAAAAAAGAAACACAGCGCATTTTGAGTTAGTAATGTCAATGTTTGAGCTATACTTGGTTCTTCATAATCTGAGGTATGTGCTATTCTTGAAATCGACATAGGAGTCAATGAAAACGATGCTTGTACTCGTTATTTCCTTTTGTTTCATTTTCTCGTTTCAAGAGATCGAGCCGTTTACCTTGAATTAGGCTCGTCATGCTTTAGAAACGCAAGTAACGAGCCTTCCACTGCGAATATTCATTATAGCTACGTAGTTTTCTGCCCTTTTGTTCGCTACTGCATATGTAGAGCGGTGGTATACTAACAAACAAAGTAGATAAAAGAGCACCGCGTGATCGCTCCTCGCAGTATACATGTATATAGAATGCGGAAGTGGCATCGTCCCGTGCAGTTATACGTACGGAACACAGGGCGAAGAAAAGGGCGAGGGAGGAAAAGCAGCTGAAGAACGCCGTGCCGGCCTTGACGAACAGCGCCACGAGGAACGGCACTGAAACAGACGTGGAACAGTAATGAAAGCAAGATTAAAAATTTGCGAATCTCACGTTCGCGTCAGCAATCTGATTTAGACTGAGCTGTCTTTGAAGCAGCTAAATCCTGGGGTCTTACACGTCAAAACCAAGATGTACACGTTGGGCGGAAGGTAACGTCCCATTAAGAATTGTTTATAACTTTTGTAATGCTTAACCGATTTTAAATGAAACATAAAGCAGTTTGTTCCTTACGGTCGAAGAATTGTTATGTATTGCTTAATTCCGTGTAAGCGTCACTGTTATTCACTAATCTTTTTGTAAACAATTGGAGGCGTTTTCGGCACACTTCTGCCGATAATGTGGTGCGTTTTCAAAAACTTGCTGAATTCGCTCCTGGAATCCATTAACACGGTTTTCGTGTTTTGCGATAAACTATCTCTCTAGCCCACCCATAGCGGAACAAGTGGCTGGGCGTCAGGACTCCTTGCAGGCCATTTTAGGGGCCATGCGGCCTCCTGAAAAATGTGCTCCGAATTTTACAGCACGCATAAAATACACATATGCACACATCATTATGCCTTAAAGGAAGGTCTATATCGCAATAAAAAAAAAAGAACGTATGGAACCAGAACTTTTGTTGAGGTCATGCCTCTGATACCTCCAATGATATAAGTGCAATTTTTATTTATTTATTTATTTATTTATTTATTTATTTATTTATTTATTTATTTATTTATTTATACCTCAAGGATTCCAATGAGACGTTACATGAAGGGTGGGCACTAAAAAGGGACGACAATGATGATGAATCACAAAAATAGGTTACAAAAATAATTACGGCTACAACAGTTACAAAAGTCACAAAAATACGTCTAGACACTCGATAGTAGATCTAAAGCGCGCTTACCTTACCTAAGGAGCAGAAACCTGCAGGCTTACACAGAACGGTCAACTTAAATTGAAGACGACGCAGCGAGCAATGGAAAGGAAAACGATAGGTGTAACCTTAAGAGACAGGAAGAGAGCAGAGTGGGTCAGAGAAGAAACTGGTGTTAAGGACATCTTAGTGGAAATCAAGAAGAATAAATGGGCATGAGCAGGGCATATAGCGCGTATGCAAGACAACCGCTGGTCATTAAGAGTAACTAACTGGATTCCAAGAGAAGGCAAACACGCGAGGGGGAGACAGAAAGTTAGGTGGGCAGATGAGATTAAGAAGTTTGCAGGTATAACGTGGCAGCAGCAAGCACAGGACCGGGTTGATCGGCGGAACATGGGAGAGGTCTTTGCCCAGCAGCGGGTCTAGTCAGGCTGACGTTGATGCTGATACTAAATGACACAGCGCGGCCGGCGGGTCCGGAGGCGGGTTCGCGGGAAGCTTCAGGGACCCACTTGGCACCTTCCACGAAGTTACGTCCCATTATCAACTGTCAAAGCGGAGATACCCCCTCCCGCATTCCAAGCTTACTAGGCCGCCGTCGTCGGCTCTCCGGACGCTGCAGGCAGGTTCCTTCCCATCTCGTAGCACGTTTAGTCGCTTTGCTGAAGGCATAAATCCAGGATGCCCTAGCTGTGGGGCGGCTAATTGCACGCTCGCGCACATGCTCTGGCAGTGCCCGGCGTTACTTAGCGCAAAGTTCACTACAGAACAGGACTGGGAGAGGACTCTTAAAAGCCGCGAGCTCTCAGTCCAGCTGTCGGCAGTCCAGGAGGCCTGCGAACGGGCGGAGGGCAATGGTCTTCCAGTATCGGCGTGGGCGTGGCCAGCAACTGCGGCGGACCCCCCTTAGGGGGTTGTCTGATCGGTGTTCTCCAGGACCAAATAAAGTTCATTTCAACTTCACCTCACTTCATTCTGGGGCGTTGACCGACAGCTCACGATACAAGGAAGAACACGACCAGTTCATGTAGTTGTCGGGATATGTATCAATCGCAGAATAGCGGAAGAGCCAGTAAAAACGCCGTTTGTAAAATCTGTGGCGTTATTATGTCGACAGGCCAAAGGTGATAAAGCTCCCCTGGTTTGTCGTATTATTGATGACCGAAAAGAAAACGGTGCTTCAAGGAACAGGAATGTTACAGAGACATGTAAGTCTTCCTGCGTGCATCGACTGCGAAAGCATTACGGCTTTCGCGCGATATTTTCTGCATTCACGCAGCACGGAGCGCAGAGAGACACGGAGCAGACCGGCACGGCTTGTCCGCTGGGTGGGTCGACTACATCGACGTCCACACCACGTCGGCGTCTATTTCACGTGGCATTGTCACAAGACGTCATCACTTAGTCATTTGCTCGAATTGGGAAGGTCAATATTGATTGTAGGTCACTTAAATTTCGGAGGTGGGCCGAATCAATTTTGCCCATGGACAGGTAGATTTCCCACGTGGGCCGCGACGGTCGCATTTTCGATGCAGGCGGAATGCTAGAGGCCCGTGTACTGTGCGATGTCAGTGCACGTTAAAGAACCCCAGATGGTCGAAATTTCCGAAGCCTTCCACTACGGCGTGCCTCATAATCATATCGCGGTTCTGGTGCGTAAAATCTTCTAAAGATATTATTTTCTAACGTGGGTCAACCCAGTTTTCGAATTGGGCAAAGTCAACTTTGGGGTGGGCTGCCCGAATTTTGGAGATGAACCAAGCCAGTTGCGATAGTAGACCAGGTTGGTTTTAAACGTTGGCGAACTCGATTTTCAAAATTGGGTAAAGTCATTTTTTTTTGGGGGGGGGGGGGGGGGGGGGGGGGCTGTAGGCCACATCGGTTTTCGTCGACATTGAAAAGTGAAGTCATCGCTTGGGCCCCACGAGCTTGGGTACCATCGGGTGTGAACGCCGGACTCACGCCGGATTTTCCGCTTCATGGGGAATACCATGCTTTCGCATTAAAATAGACATAGTGCGACCAAAGACACAACGCTGGCGAATCAAAGCGGCATTTATCGCGACATATAAATTGATAGTTCATAGACGCTCCACCCTGTTTGACCTGTGTTGGGTCTGGCGTATACGAAATCGTCTATTGTGGCTATCCCCTTTTTCACTTTATTAACATCTGCACCAACCCTACCATATGTCGACAATTACCCTAATATCATCGCGCCAGGTGGATCTTTGTCGTCCTCGGCTGTATTTTTCTCGCCGTGTCGCAGGTTATATGGCTCACATCCGATGGCTGTCTACTCTAAGCACAATACATTACTACGCCCAACCACGAGCTCCTACAGCGTAAACTCAACCAGCGACCAGTGCGGGAGTATCGAAGATACATGTATCTTAGATACTATCTTAGATACTCTTTGGGTATCTTGTATCTGTATCGCGATACGTCTCGCAACAGGTGTATCAGTATCTGTATTTCCGATACATTGAATAATGTATCGAGTATCTTAAGATACAAGATACTGCGATCTCACCACCAGTAAACCTGTGCTGAACGGCGCTTCTCAAGCTGATATTGCCGCCCCTAAGACACCAGAATAAAGCTAAAGGCAGTAAAATTATTTTATCTTTCCACCAGAGTTTTCCAGCGAGGAAAGGCGATGAGCTCTGAGCGTCCTTATTGGTGGAGCAGAGTCACGCGGTGACGCTCGCGTCGTCTCGAGAGAGAAGCGCGCGAACGTACACCCAGCCGACCATTTGTTTTTTCGTTTCTTTTAGTTGTCTCAGTGCCGTCACACTTGGGACTTTGCAACCATCCTGTGCCGTGCACTGCAATGCGCGCGGCATCTTTCGCACACATTCTGATACCGCTGTAGTGTCATTATCGAAGTTTCTCTTGAATGGTGCTTCGTTACGAATGCTGGAGAATGCAAGAATGAGGGGGGGGGGGGGTGCTTTGCGTCTCGTCGCTTTCACACATCGACGATTTGAAGGATCTCGTGGATGTAAGTGTGACTTACATGCACTAAGATGAAAAAAAATTATTCCAACATCTATAGCACCACTGGTACCGATGCTGGACCTAACAGAACAAGCATTCACATAACAATCGCTATCTTGGCGTACGACTCCTTTTCTTTTATTCAAAGATTTTCTAAAATCACAATTTGATTGTTTGCAAAAGTTCTTTCTTAGCTGTCCTTCTTTTCTATCCCATACATTACATATAATTTTATATAGATTTTTTTTTCTGGTCTGCTTACTGCAATATGCTTTTAAAGTACTGCCAAGGTAAGCTTTCTGATTTATTCTTGCTTTTAACTGTCTGCGTCATTTCTGCTACTTTTTACATACTTATAGTCCAATTGAAATTAATGTTCTGTAAAGGCGATATTGAGAGAAATACATAATAATACGGACGCGCCTGGTGTATGCAATAACAAAAATTCTGCTTACTACTAAGTAAAATCGCGAAATTGAGTTTCCATTACAATATCGTAAATTATTAGGAGCCATTTTATATATGTTAGCAAAGGTATTCGAGAAACATTGTTATACCAAATGCTCCGTTTTTCTCATGAGCGTCCCAACGAGCCGTTTTACGCTATTTTCCATGGGCACTGAATTTAATTCTCATAGCTATTAAGGGTTACCCGTCGTGGTGGTCTAGTAATTATGGCGCTTGACTGCTGACCCGAAGGTCGCGGCGGCCGCATTCCGATGGAGGGAAAATTCTGGAGGCCCGTGTGCTTATATTCAGATTTTAGAACCCCAGGTGGTTAAAATTTCCGGAGCCCTCCATTACAGCGTCTCTCATAATGATATCGTGGTTTTGGGACGTCAAAGGCAACGATTATTATTAGCTCTTGGGGGTGCTGCCTATGCTGTGTTCTATGCTTATTCGCTGTGTCTTATATGCAACCGCTTTTCTATTTTACTTAGATATATTCGTGTTCCTTGTTTAGGCTTCCCTGAATTATTTTACTGCTACTAATCATCAGGTAAGAGGAGCTATAGCTGGCATTAGTCTGAATAGCGGTGGTGTCCTGTGGCGCTTTGTGTCATGTGTACAATACGTCTGAAACGTTTCTGGGCGGCACATGTTCTTGGTGACGTACATCTGTCCGGTGATCCGTTATTTCGAAAACCGTAATACGTTTACGGGCAAGGTAGAACTACACAGTAGTATTTGCACCATCGTGCGGAGGTTTCTTATTGAAGTTCTTATGATTAGATGGCAACCTGCTAGCTGGTCGGCAAGCAGAGCAGCGACTCCTATCAATTACAAAAGCGACAAGCAAAAGCCTCTACCATCGAAGTGTATGAAGTGCTGTCATATTAGGCAGCTAAAGCAACGCCAATAAGTTGTTACGGAATCAAACTAATGTATCAATGTATTGTAGAAGTAGAAAACTTTTGAGATACTAACGCACATTTAATTCAAATGGAACAAAATTGGTCGCAGCTAATACATTTTCAAGCGAACATTTTCGTGAATAGGCAGTTAGTGCTTCATTATATAGATATATAACAAGAAATTTGCAAATGTATCGAAGTATCTTAAGATACAACTGGAATGTATCGTATCGGATACAATCAGTGTTGAGACATCTTGTATCTGTATCTCAAATACTTCTAGCCTGAGTATCTTGTATCGCATCGCGATACAATTTCAAAGTATCTTTGCCCAGCCCTGTCAGCGACAGATGCACCTGCTCGCTCGCTAATTCGTGCAACTGTTTTGCTATACAAGAAGGTGACACTGAATAGGACTGTTAAATTAGGCGGCATGTGTAATTTATGCGTCCAAAATATCAGCAAAAAAAAAGCACCTCCGTTATATGCCACGGCAAGGTACATAACATTAATGAGCACTAACAGACAATAATGCCAAGGAAAGTATAGGGGACGTTATTAGTAGTAAATGTAATGTAAATGTGAAGAAAGAAAAGTGGACGAAATGATAGCTTGCCACGGGCAGGGACCGAACCTGCGACCTTCGAATAGCGCGTCCGATGCTCTACCAACTGAGCTACCACGGCGGCCATCCCCCCGTCCACTTTATGGGGTATATATGTGTATCTAAACGTAGGAGTGTTGGCGCCGATCGCAGCCGTGGCGGAACGCTCGCCGCCACGGCTGATATGATGAGATAGAAGCTGCGTAACTATACAATAGAGAATTAACTAGACTATTAACTATTATTAACTATACTATCAACAATTAACAATACTATTGGCTAATTGTAACTTCTATACTCTGATACATACAAAATGTAGAAGCAATATGGACTTATTAGAAACCATATTACTTATTTGAATGACATATTGTCAGAGTTGAGAGGCAAGACGAACCTCTAGCAACTGTTGCAACGTTTTCAATTTTGTTTTTCATTTAAACAAGTATTGATGAATATGGGCAAGTCTTATAAAAAAGAAAGACGGTAAACCTGCAGCTTTGCGCGAAAACTAATTATTAAAGCTTTCCAAGACTTCAGGGGTGTAAAGAACATGTTTTTTCTACTTTTGGTATAATATCAGGCACACTTACAAAGTTGTCACGATTTTTTAGCGTTTGGAAAATTAGAGTATAAACATGGTGCAGCGAATTTTCCTTAAAATTTCGCTAGTTTCAAAAATAAATAAATAAATAAATAAATAAATAAATAAATGAATAAATAAAAAATATTGGGGGACGCTTAAGCTTCGCCTTTAAGAGTTGAACGCAATCGCGCGCTTGCCGAGGCGATGGCTCTTGCACGGCGCGGATATCAGCCGGATGTTTCAGAAGCGTTTTTCGCGATTCTAGGTGCATTATTGCGATTAATTCTTGGTTATTTCTGCACTTTATATTATTTTAGACATTGTTAGTTTATTTTGCACTGGTTTTGAGCGTTGTTAGCATTGTTTTAGGCCTGTATTGCGTGACCATGTGACATGAGACAGTGAATGGACGACTAGGTGCTACACACTTAAAAAAGAAACCGAAAGGGAGCCCCATCAAAGCCATGCATGCACTTGACCACACGTCTCGCGTGGCCTAGTGTATAACGCGGTTTTTGACACTTGTGACAGAAGCAGTACCGAGGGCGCGCACGCGCCTTAATAATAATGCAGGAGGTTTTACGTGCCAAGGCCACGCTATGATTATGAGGGATGCCGTAGTGGAGGGCTCCGGAGATTTCGACCATCTGGTATTGCATAACGCGCACTGACATCTCACAGTACACGGGTCTCTACCAATTTGCTTCCATCGAAATGCGACTGCAGCGGCCTGGATCGAGCCCGCTACTTTCGAGTGAGCAGCCGAGCACCGTAACCACTGTAGCACCGAGGCGGACGCGAAAGCGCCTAGACTGTCCTCGCTGTCTCGATAGAAGATAAACTCACGGCTCACGCAGCTGTCGGGCCATAAGGTAGGACAGGAAGCCACCAGCAAGGACTCCACGATGTCGATTGTGCCTAGGCACTGAAAGGAGTTGCGACAACGTCCACTTGTATTTGGAGGAATATTCAACAAAAAGACAACACAGCTAGTACTATTGCCTTCGGGGTTTCGCCTGATGTAAATTTATCGTCGAAATCGGCCGTTAGTTCAACCATAGGTAGCTTAGTTTCTCCTGACATCCCGACTCATCCTGGAGGATGTCGCCAGCGGGTGGCTCACGTTTATTAAATGGTTGGAAGATTTCTAAACAAAGGGGCAAGTTTCTCATACGCGAAACTTAACTGTCGATTTTCTAAAGTTAGCTTCGCCGCTATACTACCACGCAATGCAGTAAGGCGTACAGAATGTGTTCGGGTGAAGCGTATTTATAGTGGGAAGAGTTCTTACTTAAAATATTGTAGCGCTACATTTGACGAGGACAAGACAGAGAAGCACATGACAGGACAGCGCCTGTCATGCACTTCTCTGTCTTGTCCTCGTCAAATGTAGCGCTACAAAATTTTAAGTAAGAATGTATCACCAACTAGCCCCGAAACGTGTTTTGTTAGGCGGAAAGGGCTCACAGTCATGGAGGGCCCGGAGCGTTGCCAGAAATCTTTTTGTGGGTGGGTGGGTGGGTGGGTGGAGGGGAGGCGGTTGAGGGGTCAACCTAACTTTATGTATGTTTGTGTGTACGCTAGTATGTGTGCGTGTGTATATACATACGCAAAATTGAGGGGGGTGTTGAAACCGCCCAAACCCCCCACACCCCTGGCTACGCCAATACAGGACCCTGCGCGAATCATCCCTAGTCCCAAAACGACCACCAATATTTTTAGTGAGTGCACTTAAAAACCATCAGAGCTGTTTTATTTTTATTTTTTATTTTTATTTTTTTTTTTGACGTGCATACCGTGGGGATTTGAGCTCTTGTTTCCGCCACTTTATACGTCCTGCATTTGTACGCCCTGCATGTATAGCTGTCTTACTGCCACCTTATTCACCGTCACGTGGTTTTGACTGGGAAGAAGGTGGCAGTAAAACAGTTAGAGACTAAGCTCTTTATTGGGTGAAATTGTGCCCAGAAAATCAAGTACACTAGAAGTTACAAGCGACCAACGCCGACTACAGAACGATAGCGGCTAGAACAATCGGCGCTTGTCGACTGATCTGATCGTCGGCAATATGCGTGGTCTTTTATAAATCAGTGACCGAACCTCCCAGCGTTATCGCTGGTGCTCGCGTTAACTCCCGAATAAACATGACTATTCGTGCCCTGCGCGAAACCTGAACACAGCAATCTGAAACAATCGCGAAATTTACCGAACATTGCGGCGCGGCACGCACCGAGCAGTGATAACACTTTGTGTGGCTGAAGACCAATTACACATGAAAATTAAGCGCGCGTGACAATAGATTAACGTCATGAAGATTGCAGAACACGTTGCTCAATTATACACGCTCTAATGCGTTGCTTCCAGTGAAAGAACGAGCACTGGTATGTCTAATAAGCGTCACGGCAAGCTTTCAGAGTTGTGATGTGGTTTAGGCGATTCAGCTCCCCTGTTCTGGGACCATGGTTGAGCCCTTTTATTGCTCGGGAACAGAGGTGTATTACGATTATGACACCGTGGCACGAACTCTGCCGATGGATCGCTTCGGTGGCTCCGACAGATGGCGTTGCAAAAAAAAAAAAATTTTTTTTAATGAAGAATTGCATTGGCGACGCCTACAAGAACATCATATGGTGTGCTTCCGTGAAATGGCTTCAGGAAGTCTACAGGCACATATTACAACAACATTAACGAGTGAGTTAATCGCATTCGTTATCGTTAATCGCATTTGTGTTGTAAAATGTGCTAACGAATGCGTTAATCGCAATCGAATGCGTTAATGTGATAGGCAACGTGTGTAACGGCGCAAACCATTTGCGCACGCGGCATAATCGAGTTCATAAAGTCAATTAATGAAGCACGCAATGTGTAAACTTTGAAGTGATGAAGCGCTTGTGGCGATAAAGTAAGAAATGTAATAAAGTAAAACACTCACTACGAACACTCCTGCCGCAACGCGAGTGGATGTCACACTCTGACCTGTTTAGAAGAATGTAAAAAATAAAAACAAAAAAATAGAAGGATAAATGTGTGTGCGGCTAGTTTACCTGTACCCTCCGTAGCAGCTTAGCGACCGAGATGTTGCAATGCTAAGCACGAGGGCGCGGGTTCGATTCCCGGTCAGAGTGACCGATTTAAATCAAGGCGAAAGGAAACATGTGAATATAACATTCTTTTCGGAGAAAATCAAATCTTGCAGAGGTACAAACTGAATATTTTCTGGATGCAGAGGTCGGTACAGTGTTGAGGCTTTCTTAAAACTTCGAAAATGATCTCCCTCTCTGTGGATGCCAGTCGCACTGGTTTGTATACCCAGGAACTGCATGAGATGCAGGCTGACATGGATGCCCAGCGTATTATAGAGCAGTACAGGAAGATTACGGAACTGCCCTACCAAGTAATCTATGAAATAGATTATTTGTTGGGGGTCCAAGTCGAACCTGGACCCCTAACGGAGAACCCTGCGTACGCCAATAGTCTCATCGTTACTTTTCTGAAGATATAGTTAACATAACCGACAACAGGGTGTTTGTTTTAATTGTTGTTAGTTGCGACATGTGCATGTTGAGTCGATTTTGCCAGTTGTTATTATAAAGTGCTGAGGTGTTCGCCAGCCCTCAATGCCCATTAGGTTTACTAACAGACGGTAATCAATAGGCTGATCATTGTGTCTTTATCAAGGTCTCATCATCAGACCAGACCTGTGGAATTATAAATTTGGCTCTTAAATATATCAGACGCACCAGTATAGTAATGATAACCCTTAATTGCTTTAATGTGCATCGCAAATGATTTCAGGAAAACCCGAGATGTACTTTCGAGAACGTTATTGCTGCTTCAACGTGCTCTCTGCGTATGATGCGATACCTACTAGCCGCGATATAGGCAGATACGTAGAGAATAAGAAGCATGCGTCTATTCAGGGATGCTCGCGCTAATAACAAACGGGTCGTTTCACTCAAGTAAAACGCGCAGTTGCCCCGTAAATGAAAGACGTGATTCAATAAGCGTGCTTACCGGACATCTTCTTGTTCTTCCTCCCAAACATGGCCACTGCCCACTACGGGTATTGGCGAAGAAGCGCACGGTGAAGCAGGTAAACATACCAATGAGTAAAAAATAAAAATAAATCACAGTGTGTTGTTCTTAGATTCTTTTTTTTTCTGCTAGAAGGAATACTGAAATTCTCGCTGTAATAACGTGTGCCTCATTTAGTCACCTTGTTTAAGCCGACGTTGTCTATTCCATGGCTGCGCACACTTCAAGGACTGTGAGGACTTCAGCCAACTTCTCCAATGGAAGGTTTTTAGCGCGAGGACGGACGAAGACGAAGAAAGGGGAGCGCGCCACGAGCGCTCGTGGCGTGGTCCCTCTCTTGGTCTTACCCGCCGTGCATGGTAGCTTAACAGGAAAGGTGTCGCGCTGCAAAACACAAGGACTCCGGGTTTGGTTCCCGGCCACGGCAGCTGCATTTCTATGACGGAAGAACACGGTTTGTCGCTGGAGCTAACGTTGTGACAAGCGGTCTTGCCTTCAAGGCAGCCCCTTTATCTACATCGCGAAACGGACAAACGGCGGACATATCTCTGCTGTAAAATCCTAGAACGACAAGTGTCGCTGGAGCTAACGCTTTGAAAAGTGGTCTTGTCTTCTTCAAGGCAGCAGCAAGGTTGCTGCCTTGAAGAAGACAAGACCACTTTTCAAAGCGTTAGCTCCAGCGACACTTGTCGTTCTAGGATTTTACAGCAGAGATATGTCCGCCGTTTGTCCGTTTCGCGATGTAGATAAAGGGGCTGATATACTCCAGCGTAACGTCGACGCGCGCGCACACGCGTCACGGCGACGTTACGTCAGCAAAAAAAAAAAAATTATAGCATGTCCACGGGTGAATGATGAAGAGCTTGGGCGAAGTTCCTGAAGCAATCATGGTTACATCGTGAAATGTTCAGTCGTTTCGCCCCGCAGTAATCGAAGCGATACGCCGTTTTGATTACTGCACGCCATCTAGCGTGCAGGGTGCCGCTGCTTTTTTTTCTTTTTTTTGCACACATATTGCACACATCTCTATGGGACAGCGCCATCTAGTATATCGTCCCCCAACTGCAGTTTGCATGCTGATGATGATGATGATGATGATGATGAGTTGTGGCCGTGCCCTTTAGATCAACGTTTATAGAACCAGGTAAGTTGCAAAACTCCCCGCGTCAGCCAACCCGTCGCGCGGCGCCGAGGTAGCTTCCGGTTTGGTGGCGCTGGCGGCGCAACAAGCTTCCGCTAGCAGACGAAAACACGTAGTCTGCGTGGCAAGACGCCGCGGCAGCCGTTCAGAAAGGGCTCCGTTGTTTACTCACCAACTGTAATTATCGAGATTTTCCGTTGCGTTGCCGCTGCAACGTAAAACGGAGTAATATTTAGCAGCGGAAAGGTAAAGTCAGTTAAGCTATGGCTTTCTAGACTGCCCACGATAACTGATGCTTGATAGCGTAACATATGAATCGGTCTATTACCCTATAAGGAATTAACTATATGCCGCATTCCCGTAGCGTAAATTATTTAGCTATAGTGGATGCTTCGGCGTGTTGGTACTTCTTTCTTTTCGTTTTGGACTGTGCAAGTATTGCGCGGTGTTGAAGAATAAATCTTTGTTGCAAGTCAGCGCGGTTGTTTGTGTAATCCATTTTTCTGGTGCTCCGTCTTTTTTTTTTGCGCTGTTTTCTTTCCGATAATTCTTCACTCTAACTTTTTTGAAGTGAGGAGTTTTCACTATGTATCGCGGCTGTCGTTACTTGCAGTTATTGAGTGGTAAAATCGCCGTGTGTGTACTGCACGCCACAATTTCAGTCCTTCTACATAAAGAAAAATTGTATTTATTTTACGCACGCAATGCAGAGAAACAATTTTTCAGATATTGCATGTATGGTGTGATGCACACGAACAGCACAACTTATTTACAGTCTCGATCAGGCATTAAACCTTATCAAAACAGCTCTAATTAATTGTAAAAAATTATTTACCGCACAATTTTTAGGATCACTCAAATCAAGGCAATTTCGAGAATATCTTTGGGGGCGCATCCTTCGACGAGGCTCTTTTCCGCTGGCGATTGCAGCCTTAATCCTTACCATTGACCATGTGAGCGAAAGTCTTCAGGATATCTTCCTCATGAAAGTGCATATCACATACACGTGATATGTCGGAGACTTTCTTGTCCTCACGATCGAGAAATGGCGCGATTACACTCCGCTCGCTGGTCAGGGTCACGCGGGGCACAAACAGGTTACGAACTTTCTCGAATTTCGTGGGACTGTCGCGACTTTTCATACAGCGTCCCGAGCCGTCCCTGTCGGGACAGCTATATGTCCAGGATTTATTCCGGACCGTCCAGTTAGAGATTTTTGTGATCCAACGTACACCCGACACCGCGCGTCACGCTCCAGAACACGAAGATCTCACGAATACCACGCACGAAGTATATGTTGCGGTGGTACAGCGGTGGCTGCGAAGGGCTTTGGTTACTTTGACTATACTTCTGTGCGCAGCGCGACAACTTTTACGGGTACATTCTCCAGCAGGAGGAAGTGTTGCGAGCAGCACGTAGCCAGCTGAAGAGGCCGAAACAATGAAGAAACAATCCCCCCCACTCCCTTCCCGACTCCCTTCATTGAAGAACCCTACGCCCAAAACGAATGTCGTGGTGTCTCGGATTTCCTGTAACCTAGCAAAACGTTTTCTTGGGCTAGTTGGTTCATGACTTCTGTGGGAAAATTGTTGCGCAGTACAACACAAGGACCGACAAAGAATACGTCCCGTTTTTGTCGGTCCTTGTGTTGTTTTGCGCTACAATTTTCCCACAGAATTCCTGTAACCGCTCGTACAGCCGGGAACACATGTCGGCATGGTGAAGACACGCAGCACATCCGAAGCACAATAGAAAGCGCAAAACTGCCTCCACGGATACTGACGCGCCGCAACGCCGGCTGAAGAGAGTGGAGCGAGTGAATCCTGATGCGACAGCAGCGCCACATCTGTCGCTGATGGCGGCGGCGCCGCGCAACATCGCTTAGTTTTGCAACTGACCTGGTTCTATAAACGTTGCTTTAGATCGGGTGGACGCATGATCGCGTCCTAGCCGGAGAAGAAAAAGAGAAAAAAAGGAAAAAAGAAGAAAAGGCAGGAAAGCT
The DNA here is from genome assembly GCF_013339695.2 of Rhipicephalus sanguineus. Taxonomy (NCBI): domain Eukaryota; kingdom Metazoa; phylum Arthropoda; class Arachnida; order Ixodida; family Ixodidae; genus Rhipicephalus; species Rhipicephalus sanguineus. Next base: position 122,112,942 of record NC_051177.1, on the reverse strand, counting down.
AAAACAGAACGGGGCGGAGATTGCAGTCATCGTCTCACTAATGTCCACCACATTCGCAGACGGGCCTTCGCAACCGATACTGCATTGTAGCGTCGGTCCTCAGATGACTCAAATCCCAGTGCCAGTAGGAGCGTGGTGCCCTCTGTTGGTCGTGGCGTCAGTTGCGTACACTTGAGAATTATGTGTTCTGTCGTCTCCTCCTCGCTCCCGCAGACCCTGCAAAGTGCCATCTGTACGTCTGGATAGGTGTCAAAGTGTCGCCGGTAGGACAGTGTGCGAAGCGCTCCCGCCCGAGCCTCAAAGAGCAGCGTACGGCCGACGGCATCTCTATGGGACAGCGCCATCTAGTGAATGATACGGGAGACGCGACGGCGGGGACACGCCGCTGGAGCGACGACCGACCAGGTGATGCTATAAGGAGCTTCGCCCCTAAAACAGCCCTCTATAGTCCGGCGTCGGCTGTCCGCCGACGCGGCCGACGGCTGCTGGCGCGCGGGCGTCGCTCGGCTCCGAAAAGATCCTGCTGCATTTCGCGCCGGACGCGCGCAGCCGCGCATGTAAAGGAACCTGCTTTGCGGGCTGTTTCGTCGGTTCCCGACAGGTGGCGCGGTGCGTTCTTCGCTTTACTGCGCATGCGCTCCTCGAGATGCGATCGCACCGGCGCGTTGGAGCCATTGGAGCCGGCTCGACTGTAGCGGAGACCGATTTGCGCCTGGCGTAGCATCGCCGGCTCGACGTGACGAAACGCAACGTCCTCGCGCGCGCTCGCGTCGGAAGTCGGAGTGTAACAGAGCTATGCTTTAACAGAGCTACAGAGTCACTATTTAAAGCAACGCGTAGCAACTGAAGCCAGTTTTAAGAAACAAAGAAAATCAATGCAGCTATAAAAGGTGACGCTATAAGAATAAAAACCCACCATCTACAGCTGCGATTCGAATCTGGGCCTTTTGAGTGGGAAGTGGGCATTCTACCCCTGCACCACTTCGGCGGAGCCGCGCGCAACTCTTAAACGACGGCACATTGCAGACTACCGATCGCAGCGCCGCGAGCGGGTTGACCCTGTTCGGGCTTCACTTTTCGAAGCTTGTTCCGAGTAGTGCACTCTGCCCAAAAGGAGCGTTTACGGTTGGTACCTCGCCAGCTCGCAAAAGGTAGAATTATGGCATAGAGGGCACTTCGCAACAGTACTTGCAGTAGGCATTTTAGGATAGTTTTAAACGGACGTTGTTACAGGCGCAGACGTTCTTTTCCTTGCGGCATGGCTGAGGTGTACACGAAGGAGCGAAGTGAGGCTACCAATTGAGAAGGCGATGCGAACGGGGCCCGAGTACCCTATTGCATTCAAATCTTGAGGCGAAGCTCAAGCGTCATCCAACATTTTTTATATATATTCATTTCGATGTGATGGCTTTCGCGTCGCATTTCTCTTCTGTTAAATTGATTTTATCTTGCTTTCGTTACGCTTTATCTATTTATTTCTTATTTTCTGAAAGAGAGAGAGAGAAAAAAAAAAACCCGTTCATTTGTTACTGCGGGTGGAGTCCCTCTTCCAGGCTTCCACTGGTGGTTTTATCTTTTTAATGCGTTTCTTCACTTTTTTTTCTGTTCTGTTTTCTTTGTTTATTTCGATAGGAAATCTGACATCCCACAACATATCCTACCCCGTTACAAAAAAAGAGAAAAAAAGAGGGGGGGGGGGTGTTGAAGCGTCCTTGTAAGACATTTCCGTCAGGAATGAAGCGAAGCGAATTCATCGAATCACCGATTTTAATTATCGAGTATTGCGGGCAGCGGGTATCTCTAAGGGCGTTGACGAAACAACGCGTACCTACCTCCCCAGTGAACAGTGGGGGAGTTAATCTTCTTGCAACCCCGCTCCCTAACTTTAAGGCCACTTTTTGCGACGGTGCCTCAGCTCTGGGTCGACGGCCTTGTGGTGTTCGGGCTCCGGCGTGTTCACGGGGCAGACTCTTGCGTATCTCTTCTTAGAACGGAATGGCCTAACGCCTGCGGGGCGGTCCTTGGGATCCACTGCTGGCACGGCGCATGCGCGCGGCGTCAACTTGGAGTGTGCAGGCGCTTTCTTTTCAAGGTGGACTGGCACAACGCCTACCGGACTGCCCGGAGAGAATATGTCGCCGACGGACTTTGTCGGTGACAGCCGGTCTTCCGGTTCCAACACGAATGCTTCGTAATAATCGTTGACACGCTTGATGATCAGCAGCTGCCACACAAAAAAAGCAAAACGAACTCAGCTTTAGAATGACAGCAAGCTGAGCTAGAAAAGACTGGAGTTCAGGGAAAGATGGAAGCTTGTAGAGATGAAAAATTCGCGAACGCGCGCAATTTTTCACGCTTTTCTTCAAGGCTGCAACTTCAAGTTGCAGCCTCGAAGAAGACAAGTCCGCTTGTCGAAACGTCGACTCCAGCAACACCACCCCGTGTTCAAGAAAGCTGAGCAAGGCGCACAGCCGCGGAACAGAAAGCAGACACAAAATACTCATCTGCGCAAGCCCAGGCAGGTGTCGCCTCTTGCCTGGGCATGCGCAGACGAGTATACTATGTGTCTTCTTTCTTTTCCGCCGCTGTGCGCCTCTTCAGTTGTTGTTAGTCGGCGTTTGTGTTGTCCCGACTTCTTTCTTGCGTCCGTGTTTGCACGTCTAGCTGCCGTCTTTTATCGTGAACTCGGGTTGTTTTTTACGTATCGTAACAGCAGCTTCATTTGGCCGAGTTGGTTCATACTAAACATCGTAGGTATACAGCGGTAAAAAGTTAGGAAGGAAAGCACAGAGATAGGTATTTCCTTCCTAATTTGTTGTGCTATAACCAAGAAGTGTTACTACGTATCGTATATGAGAGACCATCATTAGATTGCGAATGAATCAAAAGAACGTTCCTCTTATAGCCTTACATAGCGTACATTAGCCGACATTAAGAACGATCTAGCCATACGTAGCGCGTATTGGTTGACATTAGCCATACTTTAGCCATACTCGCCGCAGTTCACAAATCGCGGGTGAGAGAGGAAGGACAGGGGGAGCGTAAGCTGCCCTATGTTGTTGCGTATAAAAAACATTGCAGGCGACTCTAATCACTGATTTATGTGTGTGGTGTGGCACAGGTACGTCGGCGTTTGTGCGCACTGATGTGTTCCTTGGGTTGACTTTGTGTTTCGTCGCGCTGCCGAAGCAGATCTCAGAGGCCACGTAGAGAGAAGCGCGTGGTTTAGGTCTGCTCCGCCAGATGACGCAACGGTCACAGCTGATCACAAGAAAACCGTTAAGGGACCTCATTCGATTGATTTTCATTAATTACCCTGTAAGTTAACCGGCTGTTGTCGGTAGTAAACTTATGCTCGGGATATTATATGCATCCCATATAAACTCTTACCTTGAGCCGGAACCACCAATTTCGTACCAGTTTTATTTTTTAGAACCGTTTTTTCTGAATATTCGGAAAACCGGAAGTAAGAGCTTGACCGGAAGTTCTTGGGAGATAAACGAGAATGTCACCCGGTGCTTGTGCCACTAAAAAACCGTGGGTAACAAGAGGGCGAGATGGGCTAGTTGGTGAACATTCATGTTAAAGCACAAAGCTTATAAGCGCACATAAAACGAGGACCGATTATTTAAGAACTTGACAGGACTGCGCTTAGACAGATACTTGGCAGGTCTGCGGTAGACAGATAAATAATTTGACTGAAAACCTAGCCAATCGAATGCTGCTCTTACAATAGAAGACAGTATTGCTTTAAAGGGACACTAAAGAGCAAAACGATTTTTCTCACATTAGTAAAGTACTATTTCACGATGCCAAAAACACCGCGCTTTCGGCGAGAAGACGCTTTGTAAGCGAGAAAACGCGCAAAAAGAAAACGTGGGTGGCGACGCCACCTAGAAGTTTCCGCACCATCCGCCGTGACGTAACATGTTTTGGCGGTGCCTACTAGGGACTACGTAGTTCCCAATCGGTACAAATGAAGTACATTGTCCTCTGAGCTAGCCATAGACTTAACATACCAAGTTTGGGTTAATTTTGTTGAGCCAATGGCGCCAATATACCATAAATACACTTTGAAAACCGTGACGTCACGCAGGGAGATATCGGCGCGAAATTTAAAAATGAAACTTTGAACTTGGTTTTCCCCTCTATTAAAACCTATGATGGCGAAATTAACGATGTTAGAGTTCTCAGAGCACAATTTATCGATCTAAACCGATTCACTGTTTCTCTTTAGTGTCCCTTTAATAACGTCGCATATATCGTTAGCCAACTGTAGCGATCATCATCTAGTGCTCGTAGTAAGCGAGTGAATGCGGTAGTTAAATTTGGTCAGTAGTTATCGGGAATCATTATCGCACTCCATTACCTACGTGGGCGGAAGGTGTGGGGAGCGTGCCTGCGCTCACCTGCACAACGCTGAAGATGAAGGCAAAGAAGATCCTGAGGACGTAGAACTCCGTCTGAAAGCGGGACGAAGCCGGGTGATAGTGCGCGCCGTAAAACACACCGTAACCATGCATGTAAGAAGTATCGTGCACTAGGAAAACGTATGGTATCATTTTCACTGATAAATTTACGCCTCTATGCTGCGTTCTGTAACGCCTTCTCGTCTACAGCTGGCTTTACAATAGATGGCAGGGCTGTATACCTGTATATAAGTACAGTCAAATTATGCGGCTTAAACAGGTTTAATTTTCCCTTCCCTTTGTTCAGTCATATAGGAACTGGGTTAAATTTCAACGGTAGAGCTTCCTGTAATCATACGATTCGACGCCCGCGCAAACGCGCGAAAGGACGCTTTTTTCAAATCGCATTGAGAAATACGAACACTGGCGTATATATGTGACGATGCGTAAATTAACATGCGTCACCGTGCGTGCACTTCGCCAATTGTTTCGATGCGCTTGCATTGCAAAATTTGCTGAAAGGGTCCGCTGATTGTTACGTCAGTATGCTTTAGTTGCATGGTCGCGAGATGTTAGATTAAGCTAGAGTTAAGCAATGTACTGCGTTTCCGTCATTGGCGTTATGTATTCGTGCAACACTCTGCATTTCGCTTGCGTCTTTTCCTTGCGCACTTAGCACTGCTTACCATCATCATAAGCGATGCTTGTCTAGCCAGGGTGACCACCGCCTGTTTATGGATAGAACGAAATAACAGAAATATATAAATACACCTAAGCAACGCGCGTATTTTGTGGCGATGCGTTATGTCCGATTGTGCGCTGTTCTCAGCCACCACTCACGGGCGCCTGATCCCGTCGACGCTGCAGAAAGACCGTCGCTAAGACCACCGGCCAAACGCGGAATGCAATTAAGAGTCGTCATCATCGTAAAAGGCATCGCCGGAAAGTACTCAAGGGGGCGGGGGGTTACTGACTGATATTTTTGACGTTTCATTCCTGCCTCCACTGCTTATAATTGAAGCTGTCGTGGAGCACGTGATTCGTTCTCGCGCGTGCTGCTGGACTTGAAATATGAACCCGTATTTGGCAAGACACCAGTCCGCAGTTTGTAGGACTGTGTTTTCGGAAACAGTGCATGTAACGAACGACAATAAGCCTGAGGCCAAATTCGCTAGTATTTTCATTTTAATTAGTGCGCTTTCCTAGTGGCTCTTTGACTTCGCTGATAATATATATCCAGTATGAAGATTGGCTGGAATCGTCTCTTTAAGGGGCCCAGCAACACTTTTTGGGCATGGTCAACTAGAAATCGCTCCCTCTTCTCTCGACAAATGATGCCATATGCCCAAAATGACCATGTTATAAACCCAAAGTCCATGGCGATTGGCTGATTTGGGCATCGTGAGCTGCATAGTTGCCGCGGCCACCGCGGGATGCCATGACGTGCTAGCGCGCGCGCCCGCGATCACACATCAAGCCGCGCATTCTAAGAAAAAAAAATCACAACATATCCACGGAGTGAATGATGATGAGTGGGCGAAGCTGCGGAGGTTCATCGGTAAACCGTGAATCTTCCGTGAATTCTGCCCAGTACATCATCACCGACGTGAAATCGGGCGCGTTTATACTCAAGGTTCGATGAGAGTTATGACGACTTGCAGCTCACTTTAATTTTACATGTACGCTGTGAATTTTCATTGTTTAGAAAACCATTGCTTTAGAAAACATCTGGCGCCTTTCGTTAAGCAGGTGGCGTCTTTTCGTTTTGCTTTAGAAACATCTGGCGTCTTTTCGTTTTGCTTTTAGAAAACATCTGGCGTCTTTCGTTGGTTTATTTCATCAATCAACGGCGTTTTGAACAAAATTTTTATTGTTTAATCACGCACAGGAGAAATCTCACCAGGCACTACCTTGGAGGTAAACAATGACTGCTAATGGGAATGAGAGACAGAAGAAGTCGGCTTTTAGCTAACACTTACACTTCTACTTCTACTAACGTTTCCTACTGGAACATGCCAATGGCGGCTAATGGGGAATGAGAGACAGAAGAATTCGGCTTTTAGTTAACGCGCACGCTGCGAATTTTTTATTGTTCAACAACGCACAGGAGAAATCTCCCACCGGCACCACCTTGGAGGACAAGATCTGGTACTAGCGTTAAGACTGGTTACGCACTACGACTACGACAACTACGAGGGACGAACGGGGGCCGCTTTAAGGAGCTTCGCCCCTAAAAGGAAGGAAAGTGCTCAATGTCACGACGCGCGTAGCTTTCAGCACGCTCGCTGGTACGAAAGGAGAGAAAAACCGCTTAAAGCATGCGACAAATTCATGTCACTCCGCTCGCACTTGACGGCTTCTAAGAAATGTTTGCGGCAGTCCACGCATGCGGTAATAAACTCCTTTAATAATGTCATTCGGTGATTACTCGGAAAAGTGTTGCAGGACCACTTTAAGAAGAAATGTTGCTTAAAACACTCTTTGTGATTTCAGGTCCTGAATAACAGGGCTCGCTCTTAATTGGTTGGGGTACTGCAGAAGGGGCTCGGAACAATGATCACTCAAGCGGTAAATATAGGCAACACACATGTGATAGATTGATTGGCTGACCGAATAATAAAGAATGACTAATTGATTCACGCTTTTTGAGGTGTTCGGTAACGCGAGGATATGACGTCGTTTGTATAGTCCACTGCACCAACGCTGCACCTAGACGCGCATACTATATGCGGTGCACGTACGGGTCAGTCTTTGTATTCAGGATTCCCGGCAAACACACGTCGACAAGTTTGTGATGTCACGATCAGTGCCGAGGCGACCGGCTCGCCTCTCGGCAAAGTAAGAAGACAGCAGACGGTTATAGAAAGATGCGAATCAGAATTGCCAGTTCCGCTTATAGTGACTGGATTTCGGCTTCTTCTATCATCAAGCCGCTGGTCGAATTTTCCAGTCGCCTGTCGCGTATTTTGGGCTTATTCGCGTTCTTCCTCGAAATATGCTGATTTTAGTGCTCGTCGCATTATCTGACAGCGCGTTTGTTGATGACTTTGTGCATTTGAACTTTGAAATTAATCATACGTTGGGGGAGTCAACAGGTAGCTTCATTCATGCACTGGCAAACGTGCAACGAACAAAGTGGAGACGACCTTCGAGGCTATGTTAAAAATTAGATATGTGCTTTCTTTCATAGTTGCGCATATTTTCGCTGTGCAAAAGGTTATTTTTCTCCTTCTCATCGTATTCGAGCAACTTTTTTTTTATGATAATTAAAAATATTTGCAAGAATGAGAAAATTTATTGAAGTTCTCCTTCATTCGTGCTCCTTCGCAAAATTCGCACCGCTTCTTTTGGGTTTCTTTTCCGATGATTATTCGATTGTCAGCTTGGCGGCATCTGGGAACTCTGATGCGAATACAGGTGAAAAGGCCTCACCACTGCTTTGGCGGTGTTCGGGATGCAGCCGTACTTGCTAACCGGCAGTCTATGTTCCTGCAATCGAACCAAGTATATGAACACGTCGACCGGCCCGCCGAGAAGCACTGCAGCGCTGTTCCAAAGCAGGAACGTCTCTGTGGGCAGCAAAAGGTCCTGCGAGCGAGTGGAACACCACGTGAGCAAGAAGCGACATCCGTTTATCAGCGGACGTCATGACCTTGAGCATTCTCTTTTCTTTTGTTTTTCTTTGAACGCGCGGCTTACTTGCAGCGTGATTTCGAGCGCGCTGGTATAATTCTATACTGTGTGTAGTTCTAGAAGCACGGGCACGCTGCGGCATCTCGCGGCGGCCGCGGCAACTGTGCAGCTCACGATCAGCCAATGGCCGTGGGCATTGTGTTTACGACGCGGTGATTTTGGACTCTGGCATCATTTTGCCGAGAGAAGAGCGAGCGATTTCTATCTGACATTGAAAATTAATTGTAAATTCCAGACCGCGTGCTGTGCTATAATGTTTGGCTCACATGTTCTCAGGAGCCTCGACTACCGATCTGCAGCGTTTTCTGACAATGCTCAAAAAGTGTTGCAGGGCCCCTTTAAATTTTCAAGATTTTACGTGGCAACATATACACACAAAAAAAAGCGATTATGAGGAACGTCGTAGTGGGGTATATCCCTGATTAACTGCAGATAAACTACCGATATAGACTATGGTTTGCAATTAGCATATTTTTTGTATGTATTTTTTCCTAAGTTTAAAATCGTAGTTCAGGTAAACTCGTTCTTGCGCACAGAAGTTCGCTTCTTAGTGCACTTTCTAGCTTTCCACGTTTTCCGCAACTTTAATACGCCTCGATGACCCGGATTGGCATTTGTATATCCACTAGTGACACCGTTGACCGGGTCTAGAAAAAAAAATTCTAAGGCATATATAACCATCGCTTCGCCAGAAATGATTCTGGGTCTCATTCTAAGGCTGCATTGTTATCATTGTCGTCACCGCACTGCCGACGAAATCGCGCTGATATGCTATTTCTTTTCAAGCTAGTTCACGGTATCGCATCCTGCCCTGAACTGCTCAATTGTATTAATTTTCAAAATTATGCATAACGTAACCAAGCAGCATATACCACTTCATGTACCCGCCTGCCTCTGCCAACACACAGCCAACGACAGGATACAAAGTCTTTAAATTTTTTACTTTCTCGGCATTGATGAATACATCCTTTTCTACTTTGTCTTTCAGCGTACCTTGAAAATTGCTGTATGCGATTTCATTTATCATTGACATTCTGTATACCTCGTGTTATGTTTTTGCGTTTTTTCCCTGTTGTCCTTAATTTTTTGTACATTTTTGCTCTTCTTTGTATTTTCTCCTACAGACTGTCTCTATTGTATTAATTATTATTGTTTTTTTTTGCGTGCGCCGGTACAAGGACCCCACGGTTGTCCCTGGGCACGTTGAATAATTTATTAGTTGATTGATTGATTGATTGATTGATTGATTGATTGATTGATTGATTGATTGATTGATTGATTGATTGATTGATTGATTGATTGATTGATTGATTGATTGATTGATTGATTGATTGATTACCATGCGCCATAGTGCTCAGCATCTACTTATCCCAAAGCACACGATATTCATGCGTCATTGGCTGCAGCATATAACATGTGTGTCGTCTAGTCGTCCTAACGAAACATTTATAAATTGCTCGTGGTCTGTCTAAAGTTTTTCTTTCCTTGGTTTTCGACAGTCTTGCTGTATTTATACGTGGTTGTTCTCGCTGCTGCGGCACAAAGCAGGGCTTTAGTGATACCACCAGGAGCAAATTTTTTAACAATGTGTGGCTTGTTCGGGGTTGGGTGTAGCCAACGTACCGTGCTCAGGGTAAAAAAAGCGGCGATGGCCGAGAAGCATTTGAAACAGGCGTGGGTGGCCTTTAGGAACAGGAGGAGGATCGTCAACACTGAAAGATACGCACGGAGAGAGAGAGAGAGAGAGAAAATACCGTGTGAATGTACCAACGTGTGCCACTATCACAGTATATGCGTATTTATAATTGCACACCAAGCCGCACTGTTACGGAGAACTTAGCGAGGGGGCACAATATTATTAATAGTGTAGACAAGTGCACAAAAAAAAATGTTGCTGACGAATCAGTGAAACGGACTGCACATTAATTCAGACCTACAAATAGGGCAGTGGAACACTACAAGATGTGCCAGTAGTTTAAATGCGCATCTTGCGTTGAAAAATTGCGGCGATTATTTCTAAGTTGAACATTCCTGTATGCGAAGCATGTCGTCAATCAAAGCCTGGTCTCCATTGAGTAGTGAATAATAAAGGAGTCACAGGAAACGTGGAGCAGTGGTTAGCTTACAGTAACCAGCGTTAACTAGCACTAGTAACGATTAGCGAACAGTTAGCGAGCCTTAGGCAATGAACTAGTGATTACCGCACGCCTAACACAACAGGCATCGTATAAACGCACACACGTTTAACCTTTTAGAAGGTATACTTCTGCTTGAATATGGTTTTATAGGAGAGCTTTTACTTCCTGCGTTTCGACGCTCGCACTTTCTGCACAATTTTAGCCCGTAAAAATGGTGCTCTTAGATGCTTACTGAAACAGTGTAGGCGCAAAGAAAATTCCGTTTACTTTTTATTAAAAAAAAGCCCTTCGTGATGATTGCGAAACTGTAAAACTTGTTAGAGAGAATTATTGCAGCGATGAATAGTCTCTATGTACAGCGCAATGGGTCAACAAATGATAAATATTCTTAGCGAGTTGAGATGTGCTTGCGTAGACCTATTCATAATAATATTAATGTACTATTACTACTACTACTACTACTACCACTACTACTAATAATAATAATAATAATAATAATAATTATAATAACAGCTTATTGGCTGTTAGCACGATCTCTTTTTTTTTTTTTTTTTGCAGACTGACCACTGTCGCAAATGGAAGCGAAATGGTTCATCTTTTTTTCCACAAACTGCACGAGATTGGAACCTGTTACCGGAAGACTACGTTTCTGTACCTGATAATCATAATTTTTATTCCAGATTGTGTTTACAATAATGTATAATTGTGCTAGTTTTTGTTTCAACTTTATGTTACCTTTGAACATGCTAACCTATTGTCCTTTCACTTGTTTATCTTGATGTTAACCTTGTTTCATATATTTTTGTTGCTTATTTTCACTCTAAAACATGTAGCATATGATCCTACAGATGTCTCCCCTGCGATAACGCCTTTGAGGCAACGCAGGTATCCTGTAAATAAATAAATAAATAAATAAATAAATAAATAAATAAATAAATAAATAAATAAATAAATAAATAAATAAATAAATAAATAAATAAATAAATAAATAAATAAACACTCACGCTCCGTACAGGATGAAGAGTCTGGGTTTCCAGAGGGTGAAGGCATGGAACCAAGTAGTATGGCCTCCACGATTTCTATCGTGCCTATGCACTGCGACAAGAAGGGAAGAAGGAGATGTAGTCAAAGAAAAATGCAGGCTTTAAAGGAAGCGCAAGGGCTTGTCGGATCAATCGCACACTCGAATGGACACTGCATGACGAAAAAGCAAAGAGATATGGAGTTGGACTTCTAGGGTCCGTATTCGCGAAAAGCTCCTATTGGTGGGAATGGTTGGCAAGGGAACCTTCCAGCCAGTCCGTATACTGAATACGTTATTAGGGAGGGCGACTGGTCAATGGCTGTGAGTAATTACGAAAGAAAAGAATTGAGATTGCTCCCGCAACAAAAAAAAAAAATTCCGGCCTTGTGAAACTACTTTCGAGTTCAAGTGATAATACTGATATGACGTATTAAACGTCTAATTTTTTTGCTTTGAATAAAGGTCCTCTAGATCATTTAGAAAGAACATTGACTAGCCAAAGAGCGCCCTAAGTTAACTACAGTTCCTTTTCAGAGAACCATAGTTTCGATATCATCTTCCTGAAGATGTTATGACGTCATGAAGAAGAAACGGGTCGCTGCAATGCGATACTGAACCTGTTTTCATGTAAATGAAATTATTTAATGAGCCCTAGTGTTTGTGAGTATTTTTTCTAAGGTTCCTAGGTCAACGACCTTCTTTAAAAAAAATGACCTTTTAAAGTGCCCACTTACCATGCTGATCACTTCATCGCGAGAAATTCTTACACTGTTTCTTTGACAGCAAAAGTAATAAACATAACCAAACTAAATGCAGTCGAACCCGCGTACATCGAACTGACTGAAAACGGGAATTAGTTCGATATGTCGGATAATTCGATATAAAACGCTGAAAGAATAAACCAGTCAAGAAGACGACGGTCAAAGGAGAGGACTGCCATACACAGCGTCTGGAATTCAATTACACCAAACTGGTTCACAACACTGTAAGGATCCTGCAAGTTCGAAGACCGCAAGTGTCGCTGCTAGTACTGGCCCACAAGCTTCTGCCAGGTGTCCGCCCTCTTCACAGTAGCCCTCAACGGGCACTGTAGCTTATGAGTTTTTGTGGTGAAAAAGACCTGAAGAAGTTTACCTTTACAATTCTTCACTTTTTGAGACAAAGTAACCAGGTTGTGCTCCTTTAAGAATCTGACCGCTGTGGATTTCAATTTTGAAGGTTTCCGTTGCGAAGGCAGGAAATTCTTGGCTACAGCATCCGAGGCTTTTTTTACCAAAGTGGCCAGTGGGGAGAACTACGAACCCCCCTTTCTTGTCCGCTTCAAGTAGCGTGTGGTCATTGTCGATGAAATGTTTCCAATGACAGCTAATTCTCATGACGACGACTGAATGTTGGAGATTTAAAAAAAATTGCGTGGCGTGAACTGAGATACAAAATGGCGGAAACGATCATTTCGTTTGTCTATTTTTAGCGCACACAGTGTCACAGGACGGTCTTATTTGATCGATGCAATTCCTCACTGTAGACTTCCATAACGCGCGGACGATGATTGAATGCTTTGTGCTACATAACGGTACATCCCCCGCACCAAAGTGCTTCACGTGTCGATGGACCTGAGAGGAATTAATCCTTACCATGAACGCTGCCATGGCAAGGCGAACAGAGGTCGTGCCCGGACCTAAAAGCAGCAAGCAAAGTTCGCTGACGTCATTCAGTTACTCTCTGAAGAGTGCCGTACAATAGCCATGCAATAGTCATGCAATGCAACCTTAGGTGAACAGGGGCCGAATTCACAAAACTTCTCTTTAGTGAGAGCTCTATCCGACTAGTCAACCGGCTTTACTAATGATATGTTCTGCATCGTGATCGACTGAAATATTCTCTTTCGAAAATTTTTCACCGTAAGACATTTTTGTGAATAGGGGCCCAGATTCGTAGCGACAGGATGAGGTCATCCCGAGCTATTGCACATGCCAGTTGGGAAACCGAAAAGTTTTAATGTAGTAATTGTTGGGGTTTTACGTCCCAAAACCACGATATGATTACGAGAGACGCCGTAGCGGAGGGCTTCGTAAATTTCGATCATCTGGGCTCTTTATTGTGCACCTAGCTCTAAGCACACGGGCATCTAACATTTCGCCTCCATCAAAATGCAGCCGCCGCCGCCTGGATTCGATCCCGCGACCTTCATGATAGCAGTCGAGCACCGTAAACACTAGACCAGCGCGGCAGGTCAAGCTTCAAAGTTTTGACGCCTGGTTTTATTCCGTGAGCACTACATACAAGAAAGTTAGGAATCAACTGAGTAAGTGGTTTGAGTCTTTGCCGTTTGTCGACTTGAAGAAAACGGTGCAAAAACAGACCTAAGACGAAGGCAAAGCATTTTAAATGTTTGTTCACGACTTTGTCTTCTTTTCGCGCCTGTTTTCTTGAAGTTCCATATTATTTCGGTCATGTTCATTTGCAGTAGCGCCGAAATGTTCCTTATGTATATATACTGAAGATCATTTAATTTACGCGCAAAAAAGTTTTTTTTTTGCCTTTCTTTATCTAAAGAGACCCATCAGTTAAAAAAATATTTGTCCAGCTTCTCGGCGGACTCTCCTTCTACATCTCGAGTTAGGTTACCTAAAATTTAATTCCAACGAGACCTCTGAGCGCGGCATCAGCAATATTTTACGCCACATTTAGTAAAGTGAAGTTTGCTTTTTATTAAGGCGAAAAGCTTACACGCCTCATCAAACGCGAAAATTAACCGGCGGCGTTGGCGGCGTCAACACGAGGGATGCAAAAAAATCATCATCATGTGATATATGACGTCATCACGATGTCCCAGATCGCCAAAATTTTGGCGTGATCGTGACATAACTATGACGTCATCACGCAATCACACAACGTGATTGCGTAATCATTACATAACTATGACGTCATCACACAATCACACAACGTGACTTCACGTGATGATGTGATCACATGATAACAGGGGCGTAGCCAAGGGGGGGGTTGGGGGGGTTCAAACCCCCCCCCGAAATTTTTCAGTTTTGCTTGCGTATATAGGCACACACACATACAAACGCACGCACGAATATACATAAAGTATGGTTGAACCCCCCCCCGAAAAAAATTTCTGGCTACGCCCCTGCATGATACTGTCACTTGGTAAAAAGTGACAGTATCACCGCCTCCTATTTCGGAGGCGGTGCAAAACCATGTGAGGTGCAGAAAGCTTTTCGAGGGAGGAGGAGAAGAAAAAGAAGATGGCTTTCGCCTTCGAGTCGCCTTAGATGAATGCGTAAGGGACCCTATGAAGTTTTCTTGTCCTTTAAAAGCCGCAAGTGTCACTGCATCGTCGACGTCAGCAACGCGAACACGGACAGCGAAAGCAGGATCGCACGATAGCGGAGAATGTGTCGAAATACCGTCAGTCTGAGGGATAATGTCTCCGTCTGCAGTCGCTCACGCTGTAGAAACGAGCGGACAGGTGTGTACAATGGTAACGCGAATGCAGCTTCGCTGGTAATCCATCCACATATGAATGTTGAAGCCCCACGAAATTTCCAGTGAACAATATAAAATAATATTTTTGTCTGTATATTTGTCTACATACGGACGCAAGCCGGAAAGAATACCCTCCGCCCTCCCATCCCGCCCGGGAATTGATGGGCTTAGAGGTGACTAACTTAGCTGTAAAACACTCTCTCCCATCCCGCCCGGGAATTGATGGGCTTAGAGGTGACTAACTTAGCTGTAAAACACTCTCCTTCGCTGCGTGGGCTCCTTGCTTGGAGCCCAGCAATATCAAGAAGAGTTTTATTTCAGTGGAAGCTGTTAAGAACACGCAGCAACATCAGATTTTGGTGGCGTAGTTGTCCGTCCCAGCTGTCGCACAGAATCGGGGAAAAGAAACTGGGTTTGAGCGGTAATCCAACCCTCGCACTCTGCGTTGCAGTCGAGTATTCTACCACAGAGCCACGCCAGTGATTGAACCTTCTCAAGGATAGCCTATACAGGCTCCATGCTGGACGGGGAATCACGTTATTGGATCGGTACATTGACTGAGAAGCAAAGGAAGAAGATTGCTTTCTCCTTCGTGTCGTCTTAGGTGAATGCACAAGGGACCTTGAGTTTTCATGTACGGTGTTGTATGCTATGTCTTGGCGTCTTTCAGAGATTCCAAGCATGGTCTGCATGCCAAGTGCTTGATGACAAAGGAGGTTTAAAAAAATCGTGCAAAGACGGTGCCATTATCAGACGAAAGTGCCAGTCGGTGGAGCGCCGATGAGGAATATATATATATATATATATATATATATATATATATATATATATATATATATATATATATATATATATATAGAGAGAGAGAGAGAGAGATATATATATACATTGTGTTTTCCTTCTACATATTTTTTTTAATCGTCCGTACAACGTATTCATAAGGCATGTAGACCAGTGGTTAGACACTGACCCTCGAATAGCAGGGTCCTGCGGGTTCACACTCCAGCACCACCAATAAAGCTTACTTTTATAAATTTATTTCTTTATAGTGGCGATCGTCTTACGTGGCAGAGGGACAGGCAGTTTTGTCGTCGAGTCGGCATAGCAAGCCGAATCGACGTGAAAAAGCGGTCGAAGTGCCATGCGTCAAACGCGCCGATATTGCAGCCACTATATTATCGCTATTTATAAAATAATGTACCTAAGAAAATGCAAGACATAGCGGTAGGAGAACATAATTATAATAATATCTGGGCCTTTACGTGCCGAAACCACATGATTATTAGAATAACAGAGAGCTGAGCTAGTAGGTAAGTATTCATTCTAAAAAGACAGGGCGTGCAAACACGGGCACAAAAAAGAAGTCAGGACACCACAAACGGCGTTTGTGGTGTCGTGACTTCTTTCTTGTGTCCGTGTTTGCACGCCCTGTCTCTTTAGAATGAATTAGAATGAACACACGATTATGGTTCTGAAAAGTTCGAAAATCTGGTGCTCTTTGACGTGCACTGACATTGCACAGTACGCGGGCTTCTTGCACAGTGGTTCCCAAGTGGGGGTCCGCGGACCCCTGGTCGTCCACGAAACCCATCCTCGAACAAAGAACAAAAAAAAAAAACGCCTTTTTTGAAGGCACATTATGCCCAGTGACAACGGCCCCTTCTGATTTTTGGTATGCTTCGCCGCATATCGGTTTTTCATTGCGGCGGAGCTGACTTACGTTTTCCTTTCTTCGTGAGATGGCTGTGAAGCTTTTGTTGCAATTTTCTACGACGTGTGCTTCTTCCAGGCTTGCATATTTGAAGCGCAAGCATAGCTAGAAACAGGTGGAATGTGGCTGCAGTCCGCACAACCTATTGACAAGCTGTTGAGATCGAAATGGGCGTGACACTTTAGTTTTACCATTCTTTGCCACGGACAGGGCTGGGCAAAGATACTTTGAAATTGTATCGCGATACGATACAAGATACTCAGGCAAGAAGTATTGGAGATACAGATACAAGATACTACCGTAATAATTGTATCCGATACGATACTTGCCAATTGTATCTTAAGATACTTCGATACATTCGCAAATTTGTCATTGTAGACCCCCATAACGTAGTAGCGACCGCCTATGCATGAAAAGGTTTGCTTGAAAATGCCTTTAATGTGACCAATTTGGTTTTATTTTAATGAAATGTCTGTTAGTATCTCAAAAGTTTCGTCCTTCTTGCTCAAAGTGCATCAGTTTACTTCCGACAGAACTTATTGGGTTTGTTTTGGCTGCTTAACAGGACAGCTCTTCACTGACAGCAGCTCTTGCTTGTAAGTTTTGTAATTGATGGGGAGACGCTGCTCAGCTTGCCGACCAGCTAGCGGGTCGCCATCTAATCACAAGAACTTCAATAAGAAATCTTCGCACGATGGCGCAAATACCGGTGTAGAGTTTTACCTTGTCTATTAAACACCGTTTACGCAATACCGAATCACCGGTGTACAGCAGCAACGACGCTGCTAGCGACATATTTTGTGACGCATTGTGTATACTTAAAGCTCATAAAACTGCAGTTAATTTTCATATTCTACTTATCTGTTGGCGTAAAACGTTCGTTATCAATATACTCACTAACGTGCAATCTTTTAACAATTTTTCTTCAACTAGAGAACATGTGCACCCCAGAAATGCCTAATACCTATTGTATTGTCACACGGTGGTGACGATGAAGAAGGCGGCAGCCACTCTGTTAGAGACGAGACTGCGTACTGGGCAAGCATGTGCCCAGAAACTAACTCGCGGCAATAAAATTCGTGGGCCTTCGGTATTCTGATTATCGGCGGAAAGCGTGGTCTTTTATATATCAGCGACCGAACGTTCCAGCGTTACCGTTGGTGCTCCCGTAAGCTCATCAATGAACTAGAGTGCTCGCGCCCAGCGCATAATTGTAACAATAATTGTTGCGGTTCTGCATCACAAAATCACGATTTCGTTATGATGGACGCCGTAGTGGAGGGCTCCGGAAATTTCGACCACCCGGGGTTCTTTAACGTGCACCTAAATCTAAGTAAACGGGCCTCGAGCATTTCGCCTCCGTCGAAATATGGTCGCCGCGGCTGGGATTCGCGCGTAATCTTAACGGAACAATCTCAAACAATCGCGAAGATTTCGAAACATCGCGGCGCGGCTTGAGCCGAGCGCTGCTAATATTTCTTTTGTGGTTTAAACTTGATGACACCAAAATAAAGAAATAAGAGTGCGTGGCAGTGTACTTGCACAAATCGTCGCAGGACACCGCTGTTATTCACGCTATTGTCACCTACAGCCCCGATTACCTGGCGATTAGTAATAGTAAAAAAAAATAATTAGAGAGGCCTCAAAAAGAAAAACAAATATATGTAAATAAAATAGAAAAGCCGTTCTGTATCAAACATTCATCGTGAATAAGTATTGAAACACGATACACGCGGCACCCCTAATAGCTATGACAATTAAGCATGAAGTATCGTCAACTTGCCTCTTAATGTAAGACAATAAAAAGACTTAGTGCCTATGCAAAATTCAGTGAAACGGCTCGCTGGGAGGCTCACGAGAAAAACGGATCATTTAGTATAGCAATCCCCTTCCTAACAACTTTAAGGTGGGTCCTAATATTTCTATTACTATAGTGTAAACTCAATTTCGCCGTTTTACTAAGCAGGTACTGTATACTGAGTGCGCGCCCACATAATTACATATTTATTTTCAAAATCACCTTGGCAGACAGCAAACTCAAGTGAAATATAAATGTGTAAACAGTAGCAGAAATAAAGCAGACTGTTCAAAGTAAGAATAAAGCAAAGAGGTTATTTTGGCAGCACGTTACAAGAGACCTGTGACCAGACCGAAAAAAAAAACACAGATAAGAGCCCTAGGTAATATACGGGATGCAAGAGAAGGAGAAGTAAGAAAGCACTTGTGCTAACAATCAAATTATGATTTCAAGAAATCTTTCAAGAAAGATAGCAGGAAGCTAATAATAATAATAAATTTTAGGGTTTAACTTCCCAAAACCACGATGCGATTATGAGGGACGCCGTAGTGGAGTGCTCCGGAAATTTCGGCCACCTGGGGTTCTTTAACGTGCACCTAAATCGAAGTACGTGGGCCTCAAGTATTTTCGCCTCCATCGAAAATGCGACCGCCGCGGCCGGGACTCGATCGACAGCAGGAAGAAAAAGTTGTGGTGCACGAAGATATCTTCTGTTAGGTAAACGCTTGCTCTATTAGATCTAGCATCGGTACTACTGGTGCTGTAGTTAGGATCCTATTTGCACATAAGTCAATCGCATGTAAGTCTAACTTACATCGATAAAATCCTTCAAATCACTGATGTGTAAACGCCACAAGACGCAAAGCGACCCTATGCTTCAGATTTCGTAATGAAGCACCACGCAGGACAGCGGCATCAGAATATGCGCGATAATCACCGCATGCGTTGTGGTCCGCGGCGCTGTACAGTGGATCAGGGTAAGTGTCGTGGCACTGGCACAGGTAAAAAAAAAAAAAAATTCTGGAAAAATCGAGGGCGTGACCTAAGCATAGACGTTCGCGCGCTTGTTCTGTCGAGACTGCGCGAGTGCTGTCATGTTACTCTGCTCAACGAAAACGGACACGCACGCCTCATCGCCTGCCCTCACTGGTGGACTCTGCCAGAAAGATAGAATTATGTCACAGCCCTTAGTTTTATTCAGGCGGTTTAGTGGGACCAGTACCAACTTGAGAAGCGGAATTGAGCCAACGATTATTGTTTCGTACGGTGGTGTTCCTATAGGAGTATCTTGTATCTTAAGATACACGATACATTATTGAATGTATCGGAAATACAGATACAGATACTCATCCTGCCAGACGTATCGCGATACAGATACAAGATACCCAAAGTGTATCTAAGATAGTATCTAAGATACATGTATCTTCGATACTGCCCAGCACTGGCCACGGAGAAGCATGTCGTGATATTTCACGACACCTGGCGAGCAGTGGAGCAAGTTCACCCTACGCGAGCCCTGTCCTGTGATGTACGTTAGGCGAACACTGCGTAACTTGGCTCACAGTTGGCGCAACAGGAGGGAGGACCAGTAGAGAGCATGCGGCGAGGAGGACGTGTTAACATGCCAGATCCGAATACTCTGCTCAGCGATGTGGGGAGAACGAAGGGAAGGAGGAGAAGAAAAGTGAAGATGATGACCGACACAGTCAGCGCTCACAATATAGATATATATATATATACACATATATATATATATATATATATATATATATATATATATATATATATATATATATATATACGTATATATATATATACGCGAAATACAAAAAGAGCCACGTGACTAGCGCATTCGCGCGCAGCGAAAATGCTGCCCTTAGCCATAGTTTGAGCGAACGAAATCAGCTGCGACCGGGACTCGCCGGCCCCGTTGCAGCGGTAGGCCGAGAAGTGGGCGGTGGTTTCTTGGCCCGCGTGTCGCTCGTGACGGTGCAAGTTTGTAGCAAGCGCGGGCCAAGAAACCACCTTTAACTTATCGGCCTACCGCTGCAACGGGGCCGGCGAGTCGCGGCCGCAGCTGATTTCTGTCGCTCAAACCACGGCTGAGGGCAGCATTTTCGCTGCGCGCGAATGCGCTAGTCACGTGGCTCTTTTTGTATTTCGCGGGCTTTCTTTGCAGCTTGGAAAAAATGGTATACGTGAGAGTTTCTTTATCGCAAATAATGGAGTTGGGATTTCTGAAGACGCTCTCGAACTTTGCAAGTCGCATTTCTTGCCTAAAGTCAATACTTAGCAATTTAGTTAAATCAGCCTAATTAACAAATTAGTTAATTACAAAACAAAAATTGTCTGTAGTGCTCAAGGTGGCTGTCGGCAATTTGCAACCGATTTCACTCGCCTGCCATTAATATTGTATTTTTTAATCCCTGGCTAAAGATAGCTGGGACGCCCTGTTGTGTGTGTGTGTGTGTGTGCTTCACAGCCATCTCACGGAGAATATATATAATATATATATATATATATATAATATATATATTATATATTATATATATATATATATATATATATATATATATATATATATATATATATATATATATATATATATATATATATATATATATATATATATATATATTATATATATATATATATATATATCTATATATATATATATATATATATTGTGAGCGCTGACTGTGTCGGTCATCATCTTCACTTTTCTTCTCCTCCTTCCCTTCGTTCTCCCCACATCGCTGAGCAGAGTATTCGGATCTGGCATGTTAACACGTCCTCCTCGCCACATGCTCTCTACTGGTCCTCCCTCCTGTTGCGCCAACTGTGAGCCAAGTTACGCATTGTTCGCCTAACGTACATCACAGGACAGGGCTCGCGTAGGGTGAACTTGCTCCACTGCTCGCCAGGTGTCGTGAAATATCACGACATGCAGCTTGAAATAGGTGCTTTTGTTTCTCCGTGGCAAAGAATGGTCAAACTAAAGTGTCACGCCAATTTCGATCTCAACAGCTTGTCAATAGGTTGTGCGGACTGCAGCCACATTCCACCTGTTTCTAGCTATGCTTGCGCTTCAAATATGCAAGCCTGGAAGAAGCACACGTCGTAGAAAATTGCAACAAAAGCTTCACAGCCATCTCACGAAGAAAGGAAAACGTAAGTCAGCTCCGCCGCAATGAAAAACCGTTATGCGGCGAAGCATACCAAAAATCAGAAGGGGCCGTTGTCACTGGGCATAATGTGCCTTCAAAAAAGGCGTTTTTAAATGCGAAGCATTTCTTAGCGAACTTCTGCGACTTTGAGCGTATCTATCTATCTATCTATCTATCTATCTATCTATCTATCTATCTATCTATCTATCTATCTATCTATCTATCTATCTATCTATCTATCTATCTATCTATCTATCTATCTATCTATCTATCTATCTATCTATCTATCTATCTATCTATCTATCTATCTATCTATCTATCTATCTATCTAGCCGCCTACGACTTTGTGCTCTCCTGGCCGTTTCGTTAATCGGATGTATACCAAAATTGGTGTGTCATAACATGGCCTTATCACGAACATAAATGACAGGTCATATCATGAAAATCATGACACGCATGTCATGAACAGCATGATTTACATTCCACGGCCTTTGGGCTCTTGCGGCCGTTCCGTTAATTTCATATATACCAAAAATGGTACGGCGTGACAAGAGTTCATGACGAACATAATGACAGGTCCTAACATGCAAATCATGACGCGCATGTCATGTGCAGCATGATTTACATGACATGGTCTCGGGGCGCTCGCGGCCGTTTAAACGAAGGGATACATACGAAAACTGGTATGACGAGACATTTCTGTATGACGAACATAACTGACACGTGGTAACATGAAAATCATGATATGCATGTCATGTATGACATGATATACATGCCACGCTCATGGCGCACTCGCGGCCGTTTCGCTAGATTGATATACACCAAAATTTGACTTTATGAAGAACATGAATAACAGATGGTAGCACGAAAACCATGACATCCATGACATGTATGTCATGATTTACATGCCACGCTCATGGTGCATTCGCGTCCGTTTCGCTTGCGTGATATACACCAAAATTGGTGTTACGCAACACGACTGTATGACGAACGTAAGTGAGACGTGGTAACATAAAAATCATGACATGCAAGTCATGTACGACCTGATTTACATGCCACGCTCATGATGCGCTAGCGGCAGTTTCAGTAGATTGATATACACCAAAATTGGTATTGCGCGATGTGACTGTATGAAGAACATGAATGACAGTTGGTAAGATGAAAACCATGACATGCATGTCATGTATGTCATGATTTAATTGCCACGCTCATGATGCATTCGCGGCCGCTTCGCTAGCTCGATGTACACCAAAATTGCTATTGCGCGAAGCGACTGTACGACGACGGTGAATGAGACGTGGTAACATGAAAATCATGACATGCATGACATGCACGACATGATTTACATGTCATGCTCATGACGCACTCGTGCCGTTTCGCTTGCTTGACACTCCAAAATTGGTATTGCGCGACGCGACTGCATGACGAACGTAAATGAGAGGTGGTAACATGGAAATCATGACATGCAGGTTATGTATGTCATGATTTACATGCCGCGCTCATTGTGCATTCCCGGCCGTTTCGCTAGCTTGGTATACACCAAAATTGGTATTGCGCGACGCCACTGTATGACGAACGTAAATGAAAGGTGGTAACATGATAATCATGACATGCATGAAATGTACGTCATGATTTACATACCATGCTCATGGCGCACTCGTGGCCATTTCGCTATATTGATATGCACCAAAATTGGTATTGCGCGATGTGACTGTATGGAGAACATGAATACCAGGTGGTAACATGAAAACTATGACATGCATGCCATGTATGTCATGACTCACATGCCACGCTCATGGTGCATTCGCGGCAGTTTCGATAGCTTGATATACACCAAAACTGGTATTGCGCGATGTGACTGTATGATGAACATTAGTGACAGGTGGTAACATGAAAAACCATAATATTCATGTCATGTATGGCATGATTTACATGCTCTACTCATGGTACACTCGCGGCCGTTTTGCTCCTTTGATATACACCAAAATTGGTATTGCGCGATGTGACTGTATGACGAACATAAATTAGATGTCTTAACATGCGAATCATGTTATGCATGTCATGTACGGTATGATTTACATGCCACTGTATTGGTGCGCTTCCGGCCGCTTTGTTAACGTGATATATACCAAAATCGGTATGGCATGACACGAGTGCGTGATGAACATAAACGACAGGTCATGCATTTATATACCAGAATATGCGTTTCATTGACATGGTGTACACTAGATTGTGCATGCATGCGTGCATGGCAAACCTGCGATATATGGTGGACTAGATGCCATGGCATGAATGATTTCATTTGGCTCAAAGACAAACAAGGCGATGTATGCAGCTCCTTGCTGGCTGCTTCGCATTACAAGGATTCCCACAGTGCGTGGGATCTGCCGATTTTTTTGTTTTTTGTTCGAGGATCGGTTTCGTGGACGACCAGGGGTCCGCGGACCCCCACTTGGGAACCACTGTGCAAGAAGCCCGCATACTTTGCAATATCAGTGCACGTCAAAGAGCACCAGATTGTCGAACTTTTCAGAACCATAATCATGTGTTCATTCTAAAGAGACAGGGCGTGCAAACGCGGACACAAGAAAGAAGTCAGGACACCACAAACCCCGTTTGTGGTGTCCTGACTTCTTTTTTGTGCCCGTGTTTGCACGCCCTGTCTTTTTAGAATGAATACTTACCAACTAGCTCAGCTCTCTGTTATTCTAATAACCACGTGGTTTCGGCACGTAAAGGCCCAGATATTATTATAATTATGTTCTCCTACCGCTATGTCTTGCATTTCCTTAGGTACATTATTTTATAAATAGCGATCATATAGTGGCTCCAATATCGGTGCGTTTGACGCATGGCACTTCAACCGCTTTTTCACGTCGATTCGGCTTGCTATGCCGACTCGACGACAAAACTGCCTGTCCCTCTGCCACGTAAGACGATCGTCACTATAAAGAAATAAATTTATAAAAGTAAGCTTTATTAGTGGTGCTGGAGTGTGAACCCAGGACCCTGCTATTCGAAGGTCAGTGTCTAACCAGTGGTCTACATGCCTTACGAATACGTTGTACGAGCGATTAAAAAAAATATGTAGAAGGAAAACACTTTCGTTGAAGACATTGTTGAAATATGTCGGGACGGTGGAATAAAATTCCTCTATAGGACACCGCGTAAAGTCGGCCTCGAGCATCGCGCATATTGGGAAAATTTCTTTGTAATGTAGATGCGTTGAGCGAAATGCACAAACGAGTAACGTAACAAGAGGACAGGACTAGTGGTGCGCAAACTTTCAGCTGTTTATTTTCGCAAAAGCACGTCAAAGATATGAACAAAAACATTCATGTTTAAATCACACAATCACGCGAGCTCTGCATCTATTGCCTTCAGTGAGGCAGCAGCCTTTAAATTTATTGACAACAGCCAGATTAGTTAAGAATACACACGAGGAGCATGATCGCTCCAAAATGACTTGCTTCCACGAACAACACGTTGTAACGTAGTCCTTGTTATTCTTCAATGTTTTTGTGTATATCGTTGCGACGTACTTTTGACGTACTTTTGCGAAAATACACGGTTGAAACTTAGAAGTACTTGTTGCTGGGCTAGTTGGTTCATCGTAATGAGGGGAATTCTAGACGCCTAAAACACCGCAAGAAGAACGCTCTTTCCGCAAGAAGATACTCTTTCCCTGTGCTTCCTCGTTCTTCTTGCGGTGTTTTAGGCGTCTAGAATTCCCTTCATTAAACACTTGAGAAAGTTTGCGCACCACATGTCCTGTCCTCTTGTTACGTTACTCGACCGTGCATTTCGCTCAGCGCATCTATATTACAATGCCATACCAACTAGCCCAAATTGAAGCTTTGCTAAAGGAAAATTTCGACTTCGAGAAAAAATTAGCGTCAAACACGCGATTCGGTGATCGCGGGATGGGTCTTTGGTTGGGACGTTCCGGACAATCACGAACGCTACAAGGAATTTGAAAGACGCGATGCCGATGCCACCCGAAAGCGAAGTTCCAGGGAACGCAGCGGCTATGTCTATACACTTCCCTAGTGCAAAATGCAGTTGCACATCACTTATGCAACTCCCAGATTCAGCGTGGCTTTTTTCCTTGTGCATAAGCATAGGCGTGAGCAAGGCTCTCCATTAGGGGGGGGGGGTGCAATGTTCCAGCGCACCCCCCCCCTATTTTATCGGTAAGTCCGAAGAAAAGAAGCTTCACAATGAATGCTAAAGCGAAAATGAAACGATGACCTGCTTCTTCCAATGACCTGCCTTTGGTCGCCGGCTTTCTGAGCATAAAAGTGTGAGGTAAACAGTTCTTGGAAGGCAACATCATGGGTCCTCGATTGTCACTATAGTCAAAAACCTTCGTGGATGTAATCCTGCACTGTAAACAACGTAAGAACAGGCCCAACTGAATAATGGTGCGGGGCACACATGGCGCCAGCCTTCAGTGATTAGGGGGTGGGTGGGGCGGGGCGTGCGCCTTGCCCCTTTCGTGCGCGCACGCCTGTGTGCATACGCGTGTCAGTGCTCTACATTCTCGTTTATCTTCTAACGTGACGTTTTCACGTCACCTGACGTCACGTAGCTAGGACATTCTCAAAATGAATGAGAATGTCTGTTTGTTAGGGCTTTCAGACGTCAGCCTGCACGAAGTCACTGAGCTAGCGAAGCATACACAGTGCGCCGAAACGAATGCTGTGGCCACGGAGTAACCGCCTCGAAGGCTGTGTTAGACTACAGTAACAATTATAGGCCGTAAATACTGTCAAGCTCTAACAAGGGCCTCTCTACGACCTCGAGCAAAAGAGCTAGCCGTACTAATTATTTTAGTAAAATTAGCACAAAGTTATTGTTGTTGTTTCAACGGTGGACTTTGACGGACAGCTTACCCATTTTTCTCTTCTTCTTCGACTTCGCCTTTCATTGTTGATGGTTGAGTGCTTTCCAACATGGCACATACACGCTAACGGTGCTGGCCGTGGAAATGAAAGAAATTTTTTTTTTCGCGAATATTTAGGTAATAAAACGTGGGAACGGCAAGACAATAATAAATTGTAAAATATATATTTTAGGCTGTTAACAATCGTGTTCAAAAGTCTATCTGACAAAATTTGAACAACAGGATGGCACCCCCGAGAAGTCCGTCCTATAAACTTATGGAGAGTTGATAGTCAGCTCTCTGTCCTGCGTGTTCACTGCGCCGTTTTTGCGCTGTTCTGCATTAATGTTCGTGAACAAGCTAGCCCACCTAAGAACCCCTATGGAGTGCACTGCAAATTGCAGTACGGCTGGGACAAACTTGCAAAGCTCCAGACAATAAAAAAATTCGAATAGTCATTGATTGATTGATTGATTGATTGATTGATTGATTGATTGATTGATTGATTGATTGATTAATTGATTGATTGATAACGAAACGTGACGGAAAAGGACATAAAAAATTTACGCTGGAAGTTTGTTCTTCACAAGACGCCGACACTAAAGAGCGCTCACATGGTTCATGTTGGAAACAGCATTATATAAGCCAAAATAACGATACTAAATGCGAAGCATTTCTTAGCGAACCTCTGGCACTTTGAGCGTATCTATCTATCTATCTATCTATCTATCTATCTATCTATCTATCTATCTATCTATCTATCTATCTATCTATCTATCTATCTATCTATCTATCTATCTATCTATCTATCTATCTATCTATCTATCTATCTATCTATCTATCTATCTATCTATCTATCTATCTATCTATTTATCTATCTATCTATCTATCTATCTATCTACGTCTGGGTGCTCTCATGATCGCCTCCTTAACTTGGTATAGACCGAGATTGGCATGGGAGGGTAAGAGGATTTGACGAATATGACGGTCGGGTCATGACATGAATAACGTGGAAAGCCTGTCGCGTACGTCGTCAAACCCTTTCCTCCAGACACGTGTGGCACATACCCGTTTACCACGGGCCACGGTGTACGGGTATGTGCCACAGGTGGTTGACAGTTTATATGTACCCAGGTACTGCGAGAACATACATTGGTGATTTAAATGCGAGATTGTTTATGCAACATTGGCAGCGTTGACCCGACGAATGGAAAGAATAAAAAAATTTGCAGTGGATTAGCTCGGCTATGCCAGGATATACGTAGTGTTAACAAAGGTTCAGCTGAATATTGTTAGCTTTCCAGATTGTCTAGGATTATTAGCCTTCTTCTGTTCATTCTTCGTACGCTGAACCGCCAATTGCCAGGCAACTATTTCGGGATCTGATGAGGTAAGCTTCTCGGCTCTTCTGCGCCGTCGAGCAGCATTTGCGTTCTCCTTTTCCATGGCGTTACCCACCTGCAAACGCCAGTCAGAGGCGCTATCAAGCGGCCCCAGCGCAGTGTCAGACGGCGACTGCACAGCGAAGGCGTATAGCTGCGCGCACGCCGGCGCCACTGTGTCTATGGCTACGACGTCACTCCTCTCGAATGCGGCGCAGACCAGCAGCGGCGAGCCGCGCGCGGCGGTGGCGGAGAGCGCGTGAGATGCCAGCTCCGGTGACCCAGCTGTGTGACATCACTGATCGTCGCGCACACGCAGCACGGCTCATGACCATCCACGCGAAATCGGCTCCGGCTAGGCAAGTGTAGCTAACGCTACAAAATTAGGATCCCAGCAGGAATCGAACCCAAATATTCTGCGTGGCAATCAGATATTCGACCACAGAGGCACGCGAGGTCTATAAGCTGTTTTGGAAAAACAGCCTATGCAGCCGTAGTGTCGGTGAAACGTCGGTTGTGGTTGTGGTGCTAACTATATAATTTTACAAGAAAGCAATAAAGAATACGTATGCATTCCTACGACACAGGCGTCATATCAGATCGTCTGTGTTTCCAGTGTTGGCTCCGCTTTTATAGCAGTCTAATAAGCATTACAATTGTATTCCTATGATTCAGCAAGCTATATTGAAGCATTGCTCGACCCCGGAGGAATACATAAACGAAAGTTACGTAAGATATTCACATAGTTTCGATAATACCGACGTATGCACTCTAACGTGAGGGCTGGCGTTACGTCGCACCATAAGTTACACTTTAAACGTGAGTGTTGTCGACGTGCCTGGTAAGCCCACGATGTGCACACAGCTACTATACTTACAAAAACACGTCGATCCACCTCGTAACGCTTGGCTCAAAGCCATAAAATACAGCACAGAAGTACTCGCTGACTGCTTCGCATCAAGCCGAATCCCACAACGCGTGGGATCTGCCGAATTTTTTATTACATAATATAAGTGATGGAACAAAGTGCATTACAGTGAGAACAGGTAATTAAAAAGATGTGGGGCACTTATCGTCTCCGAAGAGCGCATCATGACGGCGGTTCGTCTTTCGTGTTGGACACAAAAAATTCCAGAGCCCTTGCCCGATCGGGAAAATGGGGACAAGCGAAGCTTGACGTGTGCGTGCCTGACCTACAACTTTCTTTCTTTCTTTCTTTCTTTCTTTCTTTCTTTCTTTCTTTCTTTCTTTCTTTCTTTCTTTCTTTCTTTCTTTCTTTCTTTCTTTCTTTCTTTCTTTCTTTCTTTCTTTCTTTCTTTCTTTCTTTCTTCTTTCTTCCTTCTTTCTTTCTTTGCTCGAAGAAAGAAACAAGAAATAGCTGGCCGTGTGGTCACTGATCAGGTTCATCAACTCGACATGGCGAGTCAGCGGAATTCGCCCTGTCCGAAGCTGTCTATCGGGGAAAATTTTCCCACGTGATTTGGAGTTATTAGATGTGAAGCATCTTATAGCGGAGTTCAATCCGGTGGTGGTGGTGGTGTGCGGCGTGACCACCCTTACTGCGCATGCGCATACCCTCTCCACACACCTCCTCTCCACTCCGCCTCCACAATTCCCCCCTCCCCCAAGCGTGGAGACCCTTCGAGGTGGCATTGCTTCCCACTTTCCATTGTCCAGTCCTCATCTGCGCCTCTCCACTCCCCTCGGACCGCCACACTTTCCCCTTCCCCTCTCCCTCTCCAATCTTACTCATGAAACGCAGCTTAGACCACTGACCTTTTGTCGAGGCGGGCGCTTGTATGTAGCCACTGAAGGTTCCCCTGTTTTGTCATTCTCTCGTAAACGTATGTCTAGCAAGCAAATGTTACGTTGAATTGTTATTGATGTTAACCATCTGTGATAATAATTTTTTCTATACACAACTTCTCTGTGAAAGTTTACACTCCATTTAGGTAACACGAAGAAGACGCTCTCGCGAGACGCTCATTAAATTACCTTGACGCTCTGAGACGTCACCAGTGGTTCTATAGGCGGAGTGCTGAAACCCGGTACAAATTCGCCCTGGTAAAAGTCATGCAACATTTGAGGTACTTACGTGTGAAATGTCTTCCCTGACTTCACTTCTCCGGTCGATTCGTACAGTTTAACATTTGATTCACTATTCATTTAGATTTTATTCACTTTAATTCACTTAACATTTCATTCAGCTTTATTCCGGGACAAACACGGCGGCTTCCGGTGATGCAATGTTAATTCACGCCCGCGTACTTCCTGAATGCGCCATCCAGCTCAATTCACTAGTGGAGATCAGTGGCTAGACATGCTTCAGTTAACTTTAATTCGCATGTGGACGCCGCGAGAGCACCTTAGGGCATGCGCGTCCCCTCCTTAATTTACACTCGACTAATCTGTACGCTGCCGCCCTCATTAGCGCGCCTGTCGACCGCGTCTAATCGCATGGAATACCCTTACTACATTGCTCGAAGAAAGAAACAAGAAATAGATGGCCGTGTGGTCACTGACGCGAGGTCGGTAGCATGCCCAACTCGAACATAGCGAGTCAAGCGGAATTCGCGTCGTGCAAGTGCTCCGCAGCTGTCGCTATCGCCGAAAATTGTCCCGTACGTGAAATTGGTGCAATCTTTTTCTATGGAATGTTTGGGAGAAGCCCTTGAACATGCTAACGTTAATCACGTACCTGCGCGTTCATTCTAACGAAAATGGGCGTGATGTTGATGAGGACGATCTTTTGAGAAACTGCGGCACCGACGAATCGGCCGATAATAAATGGATTTCACAAAGATAGCTTGCAGGTCGCCAATACGAGTTTTTATAGTACTACTTTTCTATACACTACTCTAAAACTGACATCGTTGACGAAAAACTGGCAGGGTCCCTTACACATTCGCCTACGTTTCGTAAGTCGCCATTTTGTTGTTCTCTTCTGCACTCTCCTCTTCCTACTCAGTCAATTCTATTGGCCCTCCTGTGCCAGTTTTGGCACATACCAAGTTCAGGAAGCGACCACAAGAGCACCCTACATAGATAATAGGATAGATAGATAGATAGATAGATAGATAGATAGATAGATAGAGATATAGATAATAGATAGATTAGATAGATAATGATAGATAGATAGATAGATAGATAGATAGATAGATAGATAGATAGATAGATAGATAGTGGATAGATAGATAGATAGATAGATAGATAGATAGATAGATAGATAGATAGATAGATAGATAGATAGATAGATAGATAGATAGATAGATAGATAGATAGATAGCGAACCAAAGTGCCTTTGGTTCGCTAAGAAATGCTTCGCATTTAAAAACTCGAAAATTAGTATAATTGGAAAGAAGTAGCTAATGTCGTATAATAGAGGACATGAAATGAAGAACAAAAACCGAAAAAAAAAATGAAGGGGGCGGTTGACGGTGATCACGCTCTAACAGTTCACACATTTCTAAACATACATGCCTCCCACACAAAGGATCCCAACATGTATTCCTTAGTGAGCCGTAAACATTTTTTGATGTGAGTGCCTCGACTACCTCGCCCTCAAATAATTTTCGTGCAATAGCTATTGGAACCATTACAAGCAACATTTCGTGATATAATTTACCCAAGCGTACTTTATCACACAGCAGTAATAGAATTTGATGACATATTTTCAAAGAATACTAAGCTATTGCCGATTAGATATTTAAACGGTTTGTTGGAAGACCACCTTAAAAGCGCGCGGATAAATACAGAGCCACAGATGTTTCCATTACTGATGAGAATGCAGCAGTGGGCATTTATTCAGCAGCACCTAATTGGTCATTTTCCCTTCGCTTGCTCAACTTCACGACAATATTCCAGGCAGAAATAATGGCAATTATTCTTGCCTTGCGCAAACGCCTCGCATATATTTCTTCAGTAGTTATATTAACAGATTCCTTATCTGTGTGCGCTTCTTTAACTGTACCACAGTCGTCGAGCTGCCTAACAGAACTTCACTCATCTATGACCAATCATGTACGGCACGTCCGTCTGGTTTGGGTACCAGGCCACACTGTATTGACATTAAATGAAGCTGCGGGTACCCTGGCAGCAGCATCCGTTAAAGGACGTGTCCTAAATGTTCTAAGACCCTACCTTAATAACACGATCGCACTATTCTGAAATTATTGTATGCAAGAGGAACATACTAAATCATCTGTCCTAAACGATACAAAATTTCGGCACCTCAGGTTTCCGTGGAATAGCACGTGGTGTAGCATAAGGCAAGTGGAAGTTACGTTAACTAAACTGCGATGCAGAATACCGTCACTAAATTTTTATTTGTAAAGACCTGGTTTAGTTCCTTCCCCTCAAAGTAACTATTGTAATCAATCAGAAACGATACAGCATTTCTTCACAGAACGTCGTCGATATAAAACATAAGGCAAAAATTTCTGAAGCCACCTTTTCAAAAACTTGGCCTTGAGCTTTCCTCATCGGCATTATTCTCCCTGGGAGCGTCGGCACTAGGGCAATGCAACAGGGACATATATGATGCCATATTTAATCATATAAGAGAAACAAAGAGACTGCCATGCTAATATTATAAATACAGCTATATATTATCATTTATTTATTTATTTTATCTGAATTTATTTAATTATTTTTATTATTTACCATTTGTTTAATGAACATTTCATAAAGAAACCAAAATTACCACAGATATATTTGCTTCCCTATAAATTATATTTCTCAAATTTCCCTTTTTTTCTGTCTTTTTTTTGTCACAAATTCTACTGCCCCACCTTTCGTGGCCGATCCCCCGTGGTGGGTTGAGCCATTCTTCCAGGGACCAACCAACCAACCAACGCCATCACGCGCGAGCGCTATCTTCGAATGAAGAAGAAGTGGTGGCCGTCGTGTTCGGCGGATCGTTATAGCGACTGACGCTTCAGTTTGTGAAGAAAAGGCAGGAGTGGGAATTGCATCCTCAGCTTTGGATTGGTCTTTTTCAATTCGATTACCCGACTTTACGCCTATTTATCAAGCGGAATTGCTTGCCATTGTCCTAGCCTTACGTAAATTGCCCCTATCAATAACAGAAGCTGTCATTCTGACAGATTGTTTATCTATCTGCTCTGCATTAACTGCACCTAATTTCTCGAATGCCTTAGAAGTATTTTATTCCCTTGTCCCAAGACATTATCGCCTTATTCGCTTAGTGTGGGTACCAGGGCACAAGGGTCTAACCCTCAATGAATATGCAGATGCACTTGCGGTGGCATCACATAATGGTCCCATAATCTCGATATTGCCGACGGTGGCGTTCGTGTCAGCAGCACGATTGAAAAGTTTGCAACGACGGATTACCTTTGCCAAATCGGCTTTGACAACATCTGAGTTTCCACACCTTAAGTATCCATGGAGAAATCGTTGGTGCTGCACTAGAAGGGAAGAAGTATCAATTACCAGGATAAGATGCCGAGTTCCCCCACTGAACTTCTACCTACACAGGTCGGGTCTGGTACAGTCACCCTTATGCCTCCACTGCAACGAGAGTGAATCTCTGCATCATTTCTTTTTAACATGCAGATTGTTCACAAATCAAAGAAAACGATTGCTAGATCAACCTCTCCGAAGGATGGGCTTAAATTTATCCCTTCCGGTGATTCTTTCCTTTGGTGCAGCTGAAATGGGCTTTAGCCACAGGAACGTTTGCGCAGCCGTGTGCGAGTTTTTACGGGAAACAAAAAGAATAGAATGTTAAGTTTATGCACCATTTCACTGTTTCAACCTATTCAAATGTCTTTTTTTTTCTTTTTTTTTTCCTTTTTAACATCTGGATTGTACCAGTGAATCTGATTTTTTTTTAAAACATTCATTCCTAAACTTATTCGTATTGTAAAACAATTTAATTTTTAAAATAAGGTACCGCCTGTTTCATGGCCGATCCCCCGTGGTGGGTTGCGCCAAGTAACTGAGGACCAACCAACCAACCAACCAATCGTGTACGGTTCCTCCAAGACCAACCGCGACCTCCCATGCGGTGGTTTACAAGAATGGACATTAGCAGCAGGGACAGCGTGATTATTGTCGCCACCTTCTGCTGTGTGAGTTTTACGAGAACTAAGGACTGTTTACCGTTCTTCAACGAGTTTAAATTCTCTATGCGTGAGACGTATTAGACACGCCGATTCACGTGAAGAACCGTAGTGCATGGGCATTGTTGTACTTATAAGCTAATCCAAGCGGGCCACTTATGGGTCGCACCGATGCATCTCGCACAGCCCTAATTAGCGCGTTCTGCTGTTTTTTTACATGGCACCTAAGCAGATGTACGCGTCTCCAGCGGCGATTCGTCGATGAACGTGCGATCATTTGCGAGACGCAATCGCCATTAAGAAGATGTTAAAAAACACAGGCATGACAGAACATCACGGAGACAGATGGCTCATCCAGTCGATTTATTTTGGATCCATACACCAGATGGTGTACAATTGGTCGGATGCGCAGAAGATGTCAATCACATTTGAGGAACGACGAGCATTGAAATGACCAAATCTAGGCAAGGAGTTTTACAGATGGATTGATGTGCCGTTTACGCATGCGCGGGCTAACTTTGTCATTATAAGAAGCTTGTGTTGACGAGCGTGCCGCCCTGTTCTTTCTAATGCCTGGAATAATTTCAGTTCTTGTACATTAATATACGAAAAGTCCACTGTTTTCACGATTTTGCATGATATATGATGCTTCTTCGCTGCAGCAGTCCTCAAATTTGATTGTATATACTGTGTGGTCGTTGACATACATCACAATAACCGTATAACCGCTGGCGTGTATGCAGGCCCGTAATTAGAATTCTTTTTCGAGGGGGTTCCGGGGGTTCCGACCCCTTTTAGCGTATGTCGATGCGTGTGTTCGTATGTGTGCGCGTATACTGTATACGCATGTGGGACGCTGAGCGAGCCAGCGCGCAGACAAACAGGACGCGTTGATGGCTGACAACAAAAGAACGTTTATTTTCGGTCAGTATATGGCCGAGGAAGGGGAATGGCGCTAGTGGCGCTAGTGAGGTTGGTGACGCAAGCAGCGATGCCAGAGGCCACATCTCCTTTTCTTTCCTGAAAGAAAATGACTTGCTTCAGTACTCTTCAACAAATCGTCATGGCTTTTGGCGCTTTCTTGTACTCCGCCTTAGTGGTTGGCGTTGTGGTCCCGGGGGCTGTGGCGATGTCTTTGCTGTTGAGCTGTGGGCTCGGATATGCTCACGGTTGCGGCGAAACTCTTCCCCATCTTCGTTGTCCACAATGTACGATCTCGGTGTTGGGTCTTCGGAGACTACAATCGCTGGGTGCCACTCGAAATTGCGGCTTTTCGAGACTGTGACCTCTGACCCAGGATGTA
The DNA here is from genome assembly GCF_013339695.2 of Rhipicephalus sanguineus. NCBI lineage: Eukaryota > Metazoa > Arthropoda > Arachnida > Ixodida > Ixodidae > Rhipicephalus > Rhipicephalus sanguineus. Next base: position 122,077,848 of record NC_051177.1, on the reverse strand, counting down.
GACGTACTAGGTCTCTTGTACCTCTGTTGTAGTGCGTCTTCTGTCGCTGGCGGATCTCCTTCAGTCTTGCCGTCACCTGCTTGGGAGGCACTGTCTTAGGCTCTAGAAGCTTGGTGTGCACAGGCAGCTGTGTCCTTGTTCTTCTTCCCATCAGGCGCTGAACTGGGGATTGCAGCAACTTGTCCCTTGGAGTGTTCCTCCATTCTAGTAGGGCGTTGTAGAACCCTGCTGTCCCGTAGGCAGTCTTGTTGAGAAGTTTCTTCGCCTTCGCGAGGTCGGTGACGCGCGCAGCGACGCCACAGGCCACAACACGTACAAAATGTAAAAATTTCAAGTGGTAGGGCTGGCGGATTTGAAGCGCAAGACCTCCATTCTGGCTACGCCACTGCATATACGTGGAATACTTGCGCGCATGCGCTATAACTGCGCACTACGTGTTCTTTCGTCATCGCTGGGCGCTAATGGAATCGCTTCACTCTCGTAGGTCAACAATTTCGTGATATTCCTGGTGCACGTGTTCCCACCCGAAGGCAGGTTCAACCACAAGGAACCAGGTAAATATGTTCATCAATAACACCGGCTGGTGGGCGAGTTGGTACTCCGTATCTTATGTTTTAGCGCAAGGAAACGCGAGCACGAAAAAGAAGACACGAGGACTCGGCGCTGCGTCCTCCTGTCTTCTTCCGCATGCTCGCGTTTCCTTGCGCTAAAACATAAGAAATATGTTCAGTTACTCCGCATTTTTTAACAACTTACGAAGCACGGTGCTTCAAAGCAGCTAGGCTACACGTGATTCGTGGACGGCTCGAGTCAATAACACGCATATAATAAAGGGGGAAAATTTCAGCCAATTCATCGCCGTGAAAACCGTCGGACGGCGAAGCTGTAAGCGGGCGAGTTTGTGATTGGCTGGCAAAATCACGTGGTGTCGGGGATCCGCCGCTATAGATTTGAAATGCGCGCTTACAGCTGACTGGACTTGCGGGTGCATAGCCTAGTAGTTATGGCAGTTGCGACAACACGGGCCCAGGTTCAAACCCTGCCTCGTCATGGAAATTTCTTTCGTTTTATTTATTTATTTATTTATTCACTTACTCTCTGGTCACGCCAGATTGTCCCAATCCTCACTTCTGTGCAAGTGCGTAGCTAGAAATTTTGTTCGGGGGGGGGGGGGAGGTGGAGAGGGGGAGGCCTCACCCCTTTTTCTATCAGTATCACACGGTGACTTCTGATACCGATCGGAGCTGATCCGAAGCAGATATCTTAATCGTGATTGACTCATTTAAGCAAACTGCAGAAAGTCCAATCACTGTTTGAGAAGTTTGATCCCGATCGGGTTTAACCTCGATCAGCAGTGCACCGTGTGACACCGTTATCATGTATGCTTGCGCATGTGTTTTTACATACGAGCATACATATACACATACAAAACGTAAAAAAATCGTAAAATGAGGGTCTGAACCCCCTAAACCAACCCATGTTTACGCCAATGCTGCTGCGACATTGGCAGAATGGCTCATTACTCGTATGTATTGCCGAAATCGTTCGTAAAACAAATGCCCTCCCTATGGCCTGTGAGAGCCATCTTGGTTGAAGTTGAAGAACGCCTGAACGGCTGCACCATTACGAAACGCCCTCATCTTTACCTTGTGTGTCTTCTTGCTTTTCAATGTAGTGATCTCGTTGCTTTTGGTATACTCTTTCTCATTAGGTCACATGATCTACATCACCGGCGTGAAGACCTTCGAGAGCGCAGTCAGCGTGATTGTGGATATCATGACCATCATAGGAGTGTGGGACGTAAGTAGGCTGTGTACGCGTGCATGCAGCCTGCGTGATTACTGTTGAATTCGCGGCTGCTGGCGCACTTATGCAGTGACGCTTACTGAATGTCGTGGTCAGGGGCGTAGCCAGGGGGGGGGGGTGTTAACTTTCCTCTCGGAAATTTTCAATTTTGCTTGCGTATATATACATGCACATACAAAATCACGCACGAACATACATAAAGTATGGTTGAAACACCGCCCCCCCCCCCCCCCCCAAAAAAAAAATTCTGGCTACGCCCCTGGTTGTTGTGGAGATGTGTATGCGTGGAAACTGCCAAAGTGAATAAGTTTTCACTTATACGTCTGGTATATAGGGCAGTGGCGACAGGATGGTTGTACAGCGAAGTTGATTTCGCTTGACTTACGGTATATGAAATGAAGAAACACGCAAAGAAATCGACATCACAGGTGGCTTATCGACACGGCGACCTTCTTTTTGATGTCATGTGCTCCACTGTGGCGGTGCCTTGTTTTCAGAAGACGTTAAAGAAGCTCCGAGACGTGTTTTAAACTCGTCATTTTTTTTGCTTTAAATATTTGAAAGCGTTATTGTGCACTAAATAATATAATAGTCAGTCTTCAGCCAGTATCGTTCGGTTTCCTTGGCTATTGAAGATGTCTAGTGTTTCGTGACGTCATGATGCAGGCAGTGGTCACGTGGGAGCATGACATCGCGACGTTTCGGCACTCACTACGTCTCGTTCGGTCTCCTACTATGCTACTAGAGAGGCTACCGAGCGAATCGGAGCGCGTGTAAGATATCGCAATGTGTTGATCTGATGTGAGCATTCTTTTCCTAATTTGACGACGCGGTAGCCACCTCGAAAACGAAGCCCAATGTGGCTAATTAAAGACAAGTTAATCGTAGCATCTTGATGCTTGGCAAAGTTACTTTTACGGTGTGTATTTCTGTGACCTACTCAAGCACAAACGATTTCAAAATGTCACTGCTCCTTTAAGTGATGCGTGGTTGTATCCAGTGCCCAAAACAAATTTTGTGGCGAGAAGGAAGGTCATTGGAGAAGAACACTGATAATCTTTCTCTTTCGGTTTACCAGATGGACAAGCGTACTACTACGTCCCGTAAGCAAGCATATGGATACCGCCACAAGTTGATTGCTCACCTGAAGGTAGGTGCTTTTGAGCCTGTCTCCACATGAACTACGCCGTATTGGCGAAGTAGGCGATCTGGTGAACGTTCATCGCAGACGTGCAAGGCGCATTTCCTGATGCTATTTGTTTACTGCATCTGACTCAGGAGCGCTACCGCTGTTTAGTGAATTGTAGAAAGTTATATCAGAAGTGTTCGTAGGAACAAGCGTCAACCACTCGCGACGTTGAATATATCGTTAACGAAGGCGTCCGGCCAATGGCAAAAAACACTCGAGCAGGAAAAGCTTTTTGAATTCGGTCCGTGATGCTCAACCTTTTCCTTTTTTTTGTTTTTAGGTGAATGAGGGAAAAAAGCTGCTTAGTTCTGATAACTCTCGCTCCAGTGATGTCATTGTTGCAAGAGTTAACATCGTGCGCGTTGCAACAGCGCATGCTCGCGCTTTGGTTGACACAGCGACATAGGTCGGCCGATAACCTGCATACTCATGTTCATTCAGCAATATTTTTGCAGACTATATGCTCACCCACACTCACGTGTACTCACGATTATATGCACTCATTCATGTTCCTGGCCAGCCCTCATTCTACACACACATAGGCGTGCGCAGTGTTCCCCTACAGGGGGGGAGGGGAGGGGGCGGGGGCGAAGGCGGGCCAAATTTCATTACAGCCCTCCTCCCCCTCCCTATTAAGTCAATGTGTGGGGCAGACTTTGCGCCCCCCTCGGGGTGGCCGCCCCCTTGCCCCCCCCCCCCCCGCGCACGCCTATGTACACACCGACATTAAATGTTACCAATGCTAACTGAAATTAAATCCCCAGCACTCGATCGCGTACGTGCATTCACACGTTCTCACTCGCCATTCACAAATTCGAATTCGTCTATTCACACTTCCCCAGAACCAACTCACATTCATAGTCATGTCCTTGCAAAAACTAACTTTCAGATGCTCATTTATACTCTTCTTCAGTACCACGGTGTAATGATATTCCGGTACTGACTCCCATTGATATTCGTGCGCACGGGGGGGGGGGCGCCCCCCGCCCCTATTCACCTAAGAGGAGGGACGCAAAGTCAGCCCCACACATTGACATAATAGGGAGGGGGGCGCTGCGACGAACCTTCGCCTAGAGTGCACCCTACCTTCGCCCCCTCCCCCCCCTGAAGGGGAACCCTGCGCACTCCTATACTCCCATTTGTACCCACTTACTATCGATAGCGCTCACTCCTCGTCCGTACTTACGTTCACTCATGCCCTTCGTTATTAACGTCTGTGAAATGAGTGTGGAGTTAAGTATGAGGTAGCATACTCGTGAGGCGATGTCAATGTATGCGCGCCGAATATTTGATGACCTTTCATGGTAGATTTAAACTTCGCGCCTCCAGTGCTTGTTGAAATAAAGCAGCCGGCAGTCGAGAGATGGCGCTACCAGTCTGGAATCGGGTAGTTTGGAATTTATTGCACTAATGGCGCGAACAGACGGCGTCTCGAACTCGATTATTGTGGCGCACGACTCTGAGTCTCTGAGAACAGAAATGGAGAAATGGTAGTATTGTAGACACGCTGTTTCTCACTTAGCGCTGCCTTCGAAAGAAAGAGGCGGTCAGGCATTGTTGCTGGGCCTGCGTTGTGGGCAGGGTGTCGGAACGAAATGTTTTTCGTTTCGGTTTTAGTTTCGTTTCACCGCAAAAAGTTCCGTTTCGTTTCTGTTCCGGAACGAAAAAAAAATGTTCCGTAACGGTTCGTAACGGTATTTTTTATGGAAAAATTTGAAGTTAAGGTAATCATAGAGAACATTGGATTTGTGATATAGTTACTTGCCCTGCTCTTAGGAAAGTGGGACAAGGGTAAAATACGTTCTTCAGAGGAGCGGAAGTAATTGTACCACGAGTTTCTACCAACTAGCACAAACCAGTATTAATTTGAAAGTCATAGTATTTATTTTCTCAAAAGACAAATACGAATTTTTCAGTGGGCTCAATGCTTTGTGTCAAGGGAGTGAGCACGATCTCAGAAACAGCACGTCATTGAGTGTACTCTCTGATGTGCGAGACCGCTGTTCTGATAAAGAGATCGCCAGGCCTGCGCGACACACGTAGCACAGTCACAACGAAAGCTGGAAGAGCGGACTTTGTAGCGCCCGCTGTAGAGTCTCTTGGGGCAATAATACAAGTACACATGCGAGGTACCCACTACGCCGTAAATCATCCCAATTCTTCTGAAGTAGAGAAGTTCCCACTATGCCATTTTTCGTCATTCTTCGGAGTCTCGTGGTACACGCTAAACATATGTAAGGCATTATGTGCACTTTGCGCTGTGACTGATGATGATAAAGAATTATGGCTGAGCACTTTGCAGTGGGGGGGAAGCAGTGTGGCGGAATGGGCGCCTCCATTCCATTTCAATTCCATTGCGGGGAATTAGAACTTGCCGCAATTTCATTCCTTTTAATTCCTCGGAATGAAAAAAACTTAGCGCATTCGGACTCTGGGAATGGCCGGGCAGTTCAAATCCATCAATGTAATTCCTCCACGTAAGAAGGCATCGAGGTAAGAATGAACGCCCCTTAAAGCTAATGTCATCGGATGCATTAAGAACTGCAAGAGTACGCAAAACAGGTTACCAAGATCGAGGGATAGTAGCTTGGTTACATATCTCGTGCAGTACAACCACCCTACTAATTCCCATAGGGGCAGTTCTCCCGCTACCTATAGTATTTGCATGGTCAGCATGTTTGAACGAATGGTGGTGTTTTAATATTGTTTATGCTTAAATGTGTTAATGCTAAAATGATGACGTAGCCTATTTTTATGCTTACAAAAGTAGTATTCAAGAAAACTAAGCAGTTTTGCCACGCGTCTGGAGCGGTTGTGAATATGGAGAAAAATAAGATTTGGTTAATGAGGAATAAGACCCTCAAGATCTGCTGGCATTAGTTGGAACAGTGCAGCGCTCGGGCACCTTGTGCCTTTGTATTGAATACGGAACACTGGGCCGCACTGCTCGTCAGCACTCACGCTTGTCAAGCGCTCCTCGCAAGCATAGAAGCACTAGCGTCGCATTGTTGTGGAAGACCCGACTGCCACGCAGAGGGCGCAGGTTGAAATGCCATCCGATCCTAGAAATTTGTTTCTCATTTATTTTTTTTTTTATATCACGCGTTAGCGGTCATGGACACCGGCGGCGGTGGAAAACTATGGCGCCAAAATCAGCTGTTGTGATCTCATAACAGCTTTCTCTGTAACAAACTTCGGCGCCGACAATGCCCTCTCTACGCTGGCCTGCGTGACAGGCGCGCAAAAATCCACTTGCGTTAATATAAACATCTCTGGTTGCCACTGTTTTCGTTTTTCGCACAATTTCAACATATCTTTGCTTTGGAATTCCTGCCTGAGGTACGCGCTAATACCGTACCCTAAGATATGCTCACATTTCACGAGCTCAGTTGCTCCGGATTGCGAAGTTTTCTCGTGAACCGAAAAACGATTGAAAAAATTTCGTTTTCACTCCGGAACGAAATAATAGATAAAGTTTCGGTTACGTTTTCGTTCCGGTCCAAAATATCGTTTTTTTCGTTTTTCGTTTTCGGTTTTCGTTCCGTTCCGACACCCTGGTTGTGGGAATACATTAACATAGCAATAAAGTTTTCAGCGAGATTTACTAAGAATGTATCTGCTCGTTTTTTTTTTTTTGTAAAGCTAGTGTCGGCGCATGTAACATTATTCTTCGTGGTGAATCTGCATGTGTCGGCTGACCAACACTTCGATAAGAAGCTCCTCTCAATGCGCCGAAGCTGACGACAAAAGAATTCGCCTGGCAAAGGCGCATATTGCCACAAGCACTCGGTGACTTCGAAGTTAGTTTTCGCAAATTTTGTTCGAGGTACGCTTCGGCCGTAAACGTTCATTCAACGTGTCATTCCTCGAATTGTGGTGCTCAGGAAGGTTTTTTGCAATCACAGAATCAAAGCCACAATAGTGCCTCTTTTTGTGTGTGTGTGCACTTATCCTCAGACTACAGCATGTGAATGACGGCACCAGCATTCATAGGCAGTACTGTCGTATAACAATGCTAATTACATTTATGACCTGAAAATGTGCGCGTTAAGCGCCTTACGGTGGTAATCGAAATGACTCGCGAGTTTGGTTAGCGACGGAACAAAAGCCCCTGCTCAACACAGAAACATTGTACATTAATTACTTATTTTAATTACTCGCATGGCGACGGCATGTCAAAGAAATCTGGCAAAGGCGGGGTACGAAGCAACAAAAAATACAGCATTACGGGGTGCGAGAATCATGCACACGCAGAAGAACACGATAAAATAGGCACATCGATACGAAACTAATATTGTCTAATAATAATATCTGGGATTTAACGTCCCAAAACCACGATATGATTATGAGGGACGCCGTAGTGGAGGGCTCCGGAAATTTCGACCACCTGGGGTTCTTTAACGTGCACCTAAATCTAGGTACACGGGCCTCAAACATTTTCGCCTCAATCGCAAATGCAGCCGCCGCGGCCACTAATATTATCTAGACGAAAAAGGAACGCATGAAACTACAATGCAGATGCAATAACGCACACTTTAGCAATCAAAGAAAAAGCGAAAAATTCAGTTAATGAATTTGGTCGGATAATGCTGTTAATAAAATAATTATAGTCCCAGAATATTCGTGAAAAAAAATACAGCAGTCAATACAAGAACGAAAAGACCCGACGGTTAGATCGCTTCTTCTCTGACATGTCGAATAGCCAGAAGAAAAGCACACTGACTAATGAACTTAATTAATTATTTGCTACTTCCTTGTCTGGATACAAAAAAAAAACACACAGAAAATAAAGCCTAGTCCTGCGCAATGAGTTGAAGCAGCACTTTGTGCACTCTGCTATGCTGTTCGCATGAATACGCATGCGCATGTCACATGACGGCAACAAAATTCGGATCCATGTGTGGTTTCTTTGAAAATAAGATTGTATGTGCGAGCCTGTCATTGTCTGACGTGACTTGTAGTATTTGTGCTGTTTCGTGTTGTTGTTTTTTCTGCACCAGGAACCAAAACGTGCGCTGCTCCTATTTATAGTCTGGTCAATCACCACGTCACCGGCGAGCGTTGGCACCGACATGGTCTACAATTACTACTCCAGCGGTGGGAACGTGAGTACTCTCCCAGGGTTGCATTCAGCTTTCGCTTGTAACAAATTAAAAAAAAATTGAAAGTATCGATCACAAACGTTCACTCTCTACTGTCAGCGGACACACTGTAAAGAAATGTTTTTGTCTCATTGAACATCATAAAGCGTTATTAGATAATTCGTGGCAATATTTCTGACGAACAGTATAATATTAGCTGTGGTGTAGCCAGGGGGCGATTAAGAGGTCCAACCTCCTTCTCCTGAAATCTTTAAACACACGCGCTAACATACATAAAGGAGATCGGACCCACTCCCCCAAGGGAAAAATTTCTGGGTATGCACATGAATATTAACCTAATGTACCTGCATGTATGACTGAACGCACCAGTCAACGCAATAGTCATAAGTCTCCGCTGTAAAATCATTGAAGAACTGCAAAAGACCATGAGCGCAAATTCTGTTCCGTGCTGCAGAATAGGACAAAAGAAGGAAGTCAGGAAAGGTGGAGGCAAATGGGAGAGAGAGGAAAGGAAGAGTAACCAATACAAAACTCCCCATCGTGTAACTAGATACCCGTCAGCGTTCTTGATGTTACAATCAGCGTCAAAAGTTTAAGGACTACGAGACATAAGCAACAGCCGAATATTCTTGCTGTTTCGGCACGGTCGGAGCCTTAAGTTTAGATTCAAGGCTCCGACCTAGAAACGCGCTAGCAACATGTACTGCGCAGTTCGACCAAACACGGTCACAAATTGCTGAGAAGTATAAAGCTTTCTCAGACCTAGTGGTCTCTAAACTTTTGACGTCGACTGTAGGCATGCCGCCTAAAATGGAATCGCCTAGCGCAGGACAGGGTGAGTGGAGATCGTTGTGGGTGGTCTCCGTCGTGCAGTGGACGTAAGATATGCTGACAACGATGACGGACACGATGACGAACCGTCTAACCCGCATCTCATTTTCGGCCCCTCAGGGAACATGCAAGATCCCATAAGCAAAAAGCTTTTCACAGTTCGATTGCTTACCATGAAAAGTACAAGAAATTTCTCTCAGCGGAAGTACAAGTGGGAGAACAATGCTCTTACGAGACATCATGTCTTCCTCTTCATGGAAGGACAAGACGCCATGAGTATTGAGTCGGACAGAACGCCATGAGTCGACGAATATTCCGATGCAAGAATTTCTCCGATACGGGCTCTCAGGGGTGTAGACAGAAATTTTTTTCGGGGGGGGGGGGGGGGGGGGGGTTCAACCGTACTTTATGTATGTTCGTGAGTGTGTTTGTATGTGTGCGTGTACGTATACGCAAGCAAAACTTAAAAATTTCTGGGGGGGCGGGGTTGAAGCCCCAACGCCCCCCCCCCCCTGGCTACGCCCCTGCGGGCTCTTTAACGCTGTACCGCGTTAAAAAGCATAGATGCGTACTGATGCACACCTTGCTTGTGATAAAGAATGCAAAATAAGACGAAAACAATACGGCAATTCGCACAAGTACAGCTGAATAATTTGTGCACTTTTTTCTTCCGTTTGCAGACGGACCTGTTCATAATGAACGCTGTGATCCGATGTTCGATTGAAGCGGCTAAGGTAAGTTGAAAGGGGGGAGTACCACTGCAATTCATTTGTTATAGATCTTAGTACGGTTGGTGGCTTGGTTTATGGGATTTAAAGTAAAAAAAATAGGTTAGTTTAGACTGATAAGTTATAGTCCGAAAACTGTAATGCCGTTAATTTCACCAACATAGCGTAACTAATAGATGAGGAAATAAATGTCAAGAGTATCGCTTTTAACATTCCCACTGAACTCTCCGATGGTAACGTCCCGGATTTCAGTGTCTTTTCTTGTATTCTGGCCACATTGGCTCAGCAAAATTTCCTGAAACTTGGTACGTTAAGCCTCTGGTTCCCTCCGAAGGCAACGTACTTTAGTTTTACTGATTAGGAACTGCCTAGGCCTTGGACGCCGTCAAAATCTATGACGTTACGGCGACGGGGGCGGGAAGGTGGCGTCGCAACACGCATTTTCTTTTTGCGCGTTCACTCGCCTATCAAGAGTCCTCTAGCGGCAGGCGCGGTGTTTTATTGGTATCGTGGAAGAGTAATATACCTATACGAGAAAAATCGCTTTCCTCTTTAGTGTGCCTTAACGTACACTGACATCACAAAGCACGAGCCTCTAGCATTTCGCCTCCATCGAAATGCGACCACTGTGGCCGAGATCGAAACCGCGTCTTTCGGCCCAACAACCGAGCACCGTGAGCCACCGCGGCGGCCTAAATCCTAATAGAGCATCAGTATATACATGACATATGAAAGCGCAGCTTATCGAAGACCTTACCGAAAAATTCAGGCGGCATTATTAGGTTATACCGCGTTATGCTATACACCCCTTTCACATGGCTCCGTGAATTCACCTTGTGGTTTCCTGAGAACTCGTCAGTCCGTTTCCGTGCCGTTAGTATTGATCCTTTCATCCGATATAGCTGCATCCCTCATTAAGAAATTTTTTTTTTCTCTCCCTTGACTGCCAGTTCTACGTGCTTTACCGTTTCTACCGGCTCTACAATCGGTTGGGGGCAGAAGAGCGACCCATAGTTGTCGAAGGAACCGCGGCAGGTGCATCTCCCACTGTCCTGGCGGTGACCGCAAGCGGCGGTGGCGCCAGAACGACGGCCGCCGAAGCCAAGGAGTCGAGGACCGGGGCGGCACACTTTAGACGGCGCACGCCTTATGGCGCAGGACCCGTACCGACGAAGAGCGTAATGGCCACTGACGCTGCGTCTGACGACCCGAGCCTCCACGGACATAGCGCAACCGTAGTCCAGGGCAGCACCGCACTAGTGGCGCAGCATGGTCTTTCGTACCGCCGCCGCAGTACCTCCAGTCATCCTAGCGACATCGGCCAGGACGCAGCTGCTACTACTGACGGCGGTGGCCTCGGGCAGAACGTCGAGTACAAACCGGGCAACGACTTGCACTTAGGAGCGGACCTCGGCAGGGCCGGCTCGCGCAAGCAGTCGTACGAGTTTGGAGGCAGTTCCGGGTCGGCAAAGGCGTCCCCGACGAACGCAGCCTCCGATACTTCGAGTCCCGTCAGCTCACTGAGCGGGAAACCTCAGCGCAGACCAGGTCGTCGCTTGTCTATCGTGTCTCCGACGCACACCGCGATGCATGTGGCAAACGTACTGCAGCCCGTTCCAGAAACGGCACCGTTGCCCGATGGAAACGCCGCGGTGGCGGTAGTACAGTCGTCGCCAGCGTCCGCGTCGGTCCGTTCGATTCTGCGAAATCAGCAGGACGGACTCCCATCACGGCTCTACCAGAACCAACACCAGAAGACCGGGAAGGAAGAGCACGTAACTAAGCCTCTGGCAGCTCGGGAAGACGTCGCCGTTCTGATGACAGCCGAAGGCGTGGCGGCGCCGGAGCGGACTTTAGCACTGCAACGTCAGGGTCGTAGAGGCTCGACGCCCTCGTATTCGCCCGACAGGTCCGCGGCGGCGAAGGAAGGCGTGATGTCGCATGAGGAGACCTCTATGACGACGACCAGCCCCACAACGACGAGGCGGAGGGAGGACAGGAAGTCGAAGGCAGCTTCAAAAGGACGGTCGCGATCGGGCGAAAGGTCCAAGACGAGGTCCAAGTCTTCGAAGCATTTGCGCACGTCGCCGAGAACTTCATCGCTTAAGAAGACTTCGTCGCCGTCGTCACCGGAGGAGTCGACTGTGAGGTCATCGACGGACGAGAATCCCCATAATCCGTAGAACAGGATTTCTTGGTCTTTCGTCCGAGACTACTTCGTTATTTTTGGAAACGTGACTTTATGTAGGACAGTGTTCACTTATATCTTAAGTAACTGAAGTAGATCTACTTTTTCATCAATTCGTTGCAAAGAGGATCTGTGTCTGTTTAACTACGAAGTATGTCTAGTCCACCTCGCCGTTTTACGCATCTAAATGTCCGATGTGCAGAGCGTGGCCCGCACGTTACCGATTTTACGCATGTGTCTCTCTGCATAATGCGGTTACACGATCAGCGACAAGTTTTAGCCGACCAGCTCGCTGCCTGTCTTTGGTTTACGCGGAGCATTCTGTTCGGGCGTATAACTGTGGTCTAGCTCCTCACATCTGTGCCAGTTGATGTTCCTTGCACGCACACATACAATGCAAAACATTAGTATTCGTTTAGTCACGCTGTATTCTGCAGATCTACCGATGGCCAGACAGTGGCAGCCCACGTACCTTTACTGTCGGTCTGCAGAACACAGCTCGATAAGTCTCCAGAATCCCCTAAGAATTGCGGCGTAAGCCTCGCGGGCAGTCGCTGCCTGTACACGCACTTACTGACCGTGAGTGCACTGGTGATACTTGCAGCACAGTCAGGTTGATGTATTAGACGCGTTCAGCAGACGTAGTCTAATTGCTCTGATGACCACAAATCTTGAAGGCCTACTTTTTCGCTCCCAAAGAGTGCTGCTTATGCACTGCGAAGGTCCCCGCGGCGGACAATGCTGGTCAGTAACCCGGTTGAAATGGCTATGCACAAAGAATTGAATATTATCGCCGTTCTGCGACTTTTATGACCGGTCCTCACTGCCACGAGACTAAATGTCTGGTGGCAACGAGGTGTAGCACCATGTGTATCGCGCTTTGTTATTACGTGCAGCAAGATTCAGCAAGGGTTCTTGGTAGGGGTGTGCGAATAGCAAACTTTTCGAATACGAATCGAATAAGAATATCCACCTTCGAATATCGAATCGAATATCGAATATCAAAGGAAAAATGCCTCCACAGTAACGATATTTTATTTAACATGTAGCTATTTGAAAAAAAAAAACATTAACAGCCTGACTGGCAACACAACATACACTGCTATCTCCAGAACACAATGTCCAGGCTAGCACAATGCACATCAGAACACAAGCAAATATCACGGCACAATGAAAGTAGTGACTAGGTGTTATCATGAAGAAATATGAGTTGCTCCACATGATCAGGCAGCAGATCTAACAGAGACAACCCCCCCCCCCCCTGACACTGAAAAGGCACGCTCGCTTGGAACAGTAGTGGCTGGTATAGGGAAGTACATGGGGCAAAGCTTTGCCAGACTGGGGTATCTGAAGGTGCCTACAGTCCGCCACCAGTCACATGGGTCACTGTCTTTCTTCAGAAGTGGTCCCGCATAGTGAACGAGTGGTAGTGCGGCACGTTACGGCCGCATAATATTGAAAATGTATGGTTACGTGATAGCCAACAGCGCTGCACTTCGGAGATGCACCAGCAATAAATCATACGTACTGAGGCGCTCGTCGCAGGCAGATATCGTGCCTCCGTGTACTTAGGATGTTTATCGCTCCTCTCGACAACGTTTTTAGCTATACGAATGCAGCAGAGATGTGGAAGACGAGTAATTTTATGCACGATAATCGAATCGCATATTCGAATTTTTCGAATATTCGAAGTTATCGAATATTCGAAGCTTTTCGAATACACGATTTCGAATCGAATACGAATATTTCTAATGTAATATTCGACGAATATACGAAACTTTCGAATATTCGCACACCCCTAGTTCTTGGCTTTCCTAAAGGGGGCGGTCGAGAGAGAGGAGCCTGTACAGTGAGATCTTGCTATCTCTTCGAAGCATTATAGAAGAGGGAGGGGCTGCAGAAGTAGCTGTCGTGCTGTGATCGACGAACTGATTGAACGCATGCATACAGGCAGTGAGAGGCGCACTTAATCGTCGACCTACCGCAGTCGCGCGTCCAGCTCGTTGAAGGTGACGTCATCACAGACACAACCTGGCCACTCTTAGCGACTCACCTTCGTCAAGCCACCTCTCTACATTTCATCCTCCCTGACAGGAAACAACTGCAGCACCAAAAGCCGACCTGATCTGCAAGGAAAGACAAAAATGGATAAGAATATAAACCCAAAGAATGCAGGCAAGTATGAAAGCATACCAACAGAAAATAAAGTAAAATCAAATATGAGAATATCGTTTTTCTCAATAAACAAAAGCGATTCATTCTGATGGTTTTCAGCATTCTAGCATAAAGAAAATCATCACCATCGCAATAGGGTCTTTATGTGAATTTCGAGCATATGTGGTACGAAAGGTATTACATAGCATATATGTGCGTCGTCGATCCATGGAGCTGCGGTCGTATATGATGTGTGAAACAGACTCGATGCACGGAATCGTATGAAACGACTGTGGGAGTATAAAAATCTAGCGTTTCTTCAGCTTGAGCTGTCTATCAGAGGAGTAGCCAGAAATTTTTTTCGGGGGGGTTCAACCGTACTTTATGTATGTTCGTGCGTGCGTTTGTATGTGTGCGTGTATATATACACAAGCAAAATTGAAAATTTCCGGGGGGGGGGGGGCGGTGAACCCCCAACCCCCCCCCTGTCTATAGCCAGCCGAGGAACAATGGCAGGCCCTTCCCTCCAGCACCGACCAAGAAATCCAGACATGGGTCCTGGCACCAGATGTAGACGTCATCCAGAAGCACATCCTGGCGGCCTACGTAGTGTGAGCTCCAGCTCCAAATATAGCCGTATCCTAAAACAAGGTCAGGCAACCCTGGGAGCCAACGAACGTTTTCCCGCCGAGAGAGAGCGGAGAGCCGCGGTATTCGGCTTCATGCAATGTGACCGTCCTTTGTATTCTTTCTTTCTTTCTTTCTTTCTTTCTTTCTTTCTTTCTTTCTTTCTTTCTTTCTTTCTTTCTTCTTTCTTCTTCTTTCTTTCTTTCTTTGTTTCTTTCTGTGCAAGTACAGAAAATGGAGCGAAGGCAAAAGGCTTAAAAGCCTGACAAAGGGCCTTTGCTCCAGGTGTAGTGAGGCACGCAGGCCGTCATAAGCACTTTGCAGAATACAAATAGGAATGAAAGAAAAAATAAAAAAAGGTACATGTGCAAAATAATGTAGCAAATGCAGCAATAATAAAGCATTATTTCTAGTATCGAAATGTATACACTACAATCGTAATGTTCAACATACCAATTTGACTTAGTTGCGAGTGCTCATCGCAATACCTAAAGCATACAGAAACGACAAATAAAAAATACACAGGGATGCTCGGGGAAAAAGTACACAAATATACGATTAGGAATTGTCATACGGTGTAGTATTTGTACCAGAAAAACAAAACAAAAAAAACATGAGATAAAATATGGGCAAACAGGAAACAAAAACAGTAGTCAAGAAAATTCACTGTTGTTTTCAATCAGTACCATCCTGATCATTTGCTTAGAAACTGTGCAGTTTATATCTAGAAGGCTGTCGATTTTGTTTAGAAAGGTGGGTACCTGGAAAGATGTGTGTTGCCGTCCGTAGATCGTTCGAGTCTTTGGAGTCCTTCTATCATAAGTACGAAAATCATACAAAGAACCACGAGGATCCTGCGAATGCTAGAGTCTATTGCGTTTTGTGTACTGAAATAACTTAAAATAGTAAATCTGGCTGGCTTTGAGCATACGATATTTCGAAAATAGCGGTTCTGTCCGCAAGTCACGTATAGGGCCACGAAAATTCTCAAAGATTCTCAGGACCCTCTTTTGCAAAATAACCAATTTAGAATAGTTCGTTAGTGTTGTAGTCCCCCACACACGCGCGCAATAAGAAAGTCGTGAGTAGAAGAGAGTGTAATAAAGTGTATTTTTTAGCCACAGTGGTATGAAAGAATTTAACCTGTATAAGCATCCATACTTTTACTCAGTTCTGACATTAACTTCGCTATATGCTCATTCCAAGATAAGTCTTCTTGAAACCAGACACCTAGAAACTTCTGACTCTTAACTTGTTCTAATATATGGCCCTGGTATCTAATAGTCATATTAAAATTTCTTGGCTGATTCACGGGGGCAGACAGCATGTACTTGGTCTTATTTGCGTTTAAGCACAACTTAGTGAGTTTCAACCATGACGAAAGCTGGTTCAAAAAAAGGTTCAGGTTCCCTTCTAGGTCGACAAGTGAAGAACCCTCAAAAAAGATGTTAGTATCGTCCGCATATATTACTAGTTTGGGGCAATCTGGAATGTGGCAGAGATCATTAATGTAAATTATAAATAGGAGGGTACCCAGAATGGATCCCGGCGGCACTTTTTTCTTCACCACGACGTATTCTGATGGCTCGTTATTTATGCTCACAAATTGGTATCGATTTGTTAAAT
This sequence comes from Rhipicephalus sanguineus, assembly GCF_013339695.2. Lineage (NCBI taxonomy): Eukaryota > Metazoa > Arthropoda > Arachnida > Ixodida > Ixodidae > Rhipicephalus > Rhipicephalus sanguineus. The sequence continues at coordinate 122,061,597 of NC_051177.1, read as the reverse complement.
AGCTTTTCAATAGGTCATGTGCAATTCCTCGTATACCACTTGAGCTTAATTTATGTAAGAGGACGTCATGACATACGGTATCAAACGCTTCACGCAGATCTATGAATAGCCCAACTGTGTATAATTTTTTCTCGAAATTATCTATTATGTGATCTTTTATTTGAATTAATGCAAGCTCTGCAGACTTGTTTTTTGGAAGCCAAATTGTGCATCATTTATAATATTGTATTTATCAAAGAAATCCTGAAGCCGCTTGTTCATTGCACTTTCATATACTTTCGACAAAACAGGTAGCACTGATATGGGACGATAGTTGGTCATGTGTTTCGGATTGCCGCCTTTAAAGATAGGACATACGCGAGCAATTTTCAGCTTGTCTGGGAAAATGCCCGTGGTAAAGCAAAGGTTGATAATATACCTGCCTAGCCTTCTCAAATTAAACGTTTTTCTACCCTTTCCGTCCTGTTACCCACTCACACATGGCGCAGTCGACACCCGCAACCTGCCACAGCCACTTCGCCGCCAAGTAAGTCGCCGTTGCCCTCGCCTGAGCGCTGTTGGAACGCCAAATCAATCCTACGCTATCCCGCACGGCGTGTCAACAACGATGTCGTTCATCACTGGGGGTTGCCACCGCAGAAGACCTTGCCACATTGAATGTACAGTTGATTAAAAACTGAGCTGCAACGCCGGAGCCTCTCCACAACCGGCAAAAGGAGGAACTAATTGACCGACTACTGGTTGATAGCGCAGGTAAGAGCCACCGCCAACCATGAACCGCGCCATGCGTGCCTGCAATTTCAACGTCGTTCCCGACCGTGCCAGTGCCTACTATGTCATTCCCAGCTATGCCAACCATCACGTCCGACCCAGCCGAAACATGCAGCGCATGGCAGTTTTCTATCACCCAGAACAGGCCGTGATGATGACACGCGATAGCCAGTCCACGCGAACTCAGTGCACGTGACAACACTACCAGATCTCTCAGCTTCGCTGCCTACCTTCAACGGCAGTGGTACCCCTACTTTCAAGCACTGGATAGAAGAGCTCGAGCGCATTCAACGACTTGCACGATGGGAAGACCCGACTCTCCTCGCCATCGCGCAAGGAAAGCTACGTGGTGTCGCAGCCGACTGGCATGCCTCAACAGGGCGACAACTTACCACCTGGGCCATCTGGAAGGCCGGACTCCAAGAACAATTCGGCGAGCAACTTTCGATCATACAGTGGCAACAGAAGGTCACAGCCCTCACACAAAAAGCCGGAGAGAGCCTGCAGCAGTACACCTTTGCGAAGCTCAAGAGCATGTCCCGCTGTCCAATTCCCATTACTGACAAGAAACGTATCGAATACCTCGTTCAAGGCATTCGTGACGACCAGGTAGCCACATCCATCGCTGTTCAGCGACCCCGTACCGTGGATGACTTTCTTAACGTTGTATCAGAAGTGGATAGAGCATTGGACCACGCCCGCCTGATCCGATCTCCGCAGTCAACAGAACAATTCGCAGGACAGCCGGTACGCCCCCAGTTCCAGAGTGCTACTCCCAGATCTGACAGTACTGTGAATTCCCCACAGAATGCTCGACCATCTACGTTCCAGCACGCTACACCCACGAGGCAGCCTCCTCGTATTGCCAGCCTACCACCAGCTGACCAAGAGTCAAGGTACGAAGCCATTGCCGCTAAGTATGGTTCCCCGGCATATAGGAGAGGCCAAGACTTGCGAGACGCTGTGTGTTACAACTGTCAAAAGAGGGTCACCTTGCAAGTAAATGTACTACACCGAAGCAGCCTCCTGGTGACAACAAGCAGACAGTCCCCAAAGCACCAACAAGCCTGTGTTGGCCGTGTCAACGACACCCTGTATGGATCCAAGTTCAGATGTGCCGTTGTTACCGCTCAAGTCAAAGGACTGGGAGAGATCAGTGCTTTCCCTGACAGCGGCTCGAATGTCACTATTCTTGCAGCAAGCCTAGCATCAAACCTCAAAATCGAACCGTGGACCAAGCCACCTTTGCTTGTTCGTTGGCGGGAGCTCCGTCATACCTGAAGGATCAGTCTTTTTGAGAATCACCATCGGACCTCTATTCTGCAGTTGTCGAAGCAGCCATCCTTGAACGGAACGCCCTTCCCCTCATTCTGGGAGAGGATTGGTTTTACGCAGCTCAAGCTGAACTCCACTTCAAACCTCCGAAGGTGCCTGTGATCTGCCAGCCATCTACCAAACGTTGTCGTGCAGTGCAAAGAGGAACTGTTGCCAAGGATGTCAAATGCAGTAATTCTGACAACGTCTGCATTGTCGCGTTTTGATCCCTCGCAGCCCACGGCAGAGCCGCTTCAATTAGAGTATTGAGCCGGACGAGAATGAACCCTTGTGGAAGCCAGCTCAACAAGGCGGCCCCAGTTCAACTGGAAACATGCACCACAGGCCCACTCCAGACGAGCTCCTCCAGCCCGTTGCCTTCAGGCCCACTTGCTAACGTCCTTGATGATCCCCTGACTGACATATGCCTTGGGGCTCAGCTCAATCCCGAAGAACAAGCAGCCGTGAAGTGTATTGTACAACGTCATGCTGGTCTTTTCAGCACCAGCCCAGAGGACATCGGCCTCTATGAAGGCATCGAACACGAGATCAAGCTGGTGCCTGACGCCAAGCCCTACGGTCGACAGCCGTACCAGCTACACAGCCAGTGATAGACAATTTCTCGAGCGTCAGACAGCCATTCTGCTTGAGAGTGACATCATCCGGCAATCCTACGGCCCTTGGGGCTTCCCAGCAGTGGTCGTGACACAAAACGACAAAAAGAGACTGTGTGTGAATTATATACTCCTGAACCAAATGACAGTGAATGTCTTACAGCCACTTCCCCGGGCTGACGACATTTTTGATGACCTTGCCGGAAGCTCCTTGTTTGCGGTCTTGGGTTTGTGCTGTGCATACTGGCAAATCAGAGTGAAAGAGGAAGACCAAGAGAAAACCACATTCATCACGCACCAGGGTACTTTCAAATGGACGCGAATGCCTTTCGGGTTGAAGAATGCACCATCCACCTTTCAAAAGGCGATGCATAAAATATTTTCTCAGCTAAAGCCTCGACAGTCCAAATCAGGTGTACGCACGTACCTGGACGACATCATCATCTTCGCCGACACCTTCTTGGAGTTCCTAGATCTTCTGGAGGATACTTTGACTCTCCTGCAGGAAGCCGGCTTCAAGGTTTCCTTGAAGAAATGCAAGTTTGCTGTTTCTTCGGTGAAGTTTCTCGGATTTCTGATTCTCGGAACAAGGCAAGCAACCAGACCCCTCAAAGATTGAAGCACTCCTGCGAATCCCTGTGCCGAAAACGTCAAAACAGGGGCTCTCTTGGCTCTAAACAGCCAATTTTTACAGACGCTTCATACGTGACTTTTCGAAGATTGCTGCGCCTCTCCAAGCCGCCATTCGGACTGTCGAATTCGAGTGGACACCTGAGTGCATAGGCGTGCGCAGGGGGGGCCAAGGGGCGAGAAGGGGGGGCGCAAAGTCAGCCCTATACATTGTAGGAGGGCGAGAAGAGGGGCGCAAAGGCAGCCGCATATATTGACATAATAGGGAGGGGGCGCTGCGACGAACCTTCGCCCCCCCTGGAGAGGAACCCTGCGCACGCTTACACCTGAGTGCCAGCGGGCCTTCGACACTATTCGCTCTGCACTAACGTCAGCGCCAATACTGGGCCATTTTGACGCTGATGCACCTACGACAGTTGCCACAGACGCATCCGCTACAGCCCTTGGGGCAGTGCTCACCCAAAAGAAAGACGGCAAAGAGACTGTGGATTGAGTACGCCAGCCGATTGCTGACAGAATCTGAGCGTAAACTACACAGCAACGTTTGGGAAGCTTTGGCTGTGCATTGGGCCATTACAGTGAAGTTTCGACATTACCTACTTGGACGACGGTTCCATCCTTCTGACAGACAACTGGTCAGTCGCCTGTTTGACCACAAACTTCAAGCCGTCTCGACGCTTCACAGGAATGCTACTTCGATCTAGCAGAGTTTGACTTCTCTGTTGAACACCGACCAGGCCGTCAGGAACCACGTGGCTGACATGCTTTCGCGTTATTCATGCGCCACAGTGTCTCAAGTCCACAGCCTCATCACAATGCAAGCTGAAGATGAAATGTGCAAGGCTATCCGTGCAAAGCTTCTGTCAGGACAGGAGAACCAGAACTTTGTTGTGGTCAATGAAATCCTCTGCAGGGTTGTGAGTCCAGACCTGCACACAATTGTTGTCCCAGCCAAGATGCAACAGCAAGTCCTTGAACTTGCTCAAGATGTCAATGGACACATGGATGTGTCACGCACCCTCACAAAGATCAAAGAGCGTTATTGGTGGCCGCAGATGGCTGCTACGACGAAAGAGTATGTCGAAGCCTGTCAAGTTTGCCAGGTGTACAACCGGCCTACCACACGTTCAGTTGGCACAATGTGTTACATGCCTACGACTGAGATTCCATTCAGTGCCATAGCCCTTGACCACATTACAATGCCAGGAACAGAAGAGAAGTACATCCTCAACGTCATTGACTTCACAACCAGATACATCGTCCCAGCAGCGGTGCCCACAACCTCAACCAAAGATGTGCTAAAGCACTTGCATTCGCTGTTCTACAGATTTGGAGCCCCAGACGACTGCCTCTCCGATCATGCCAAGTCATTTGAGTCTCACCACTTCAAGAATTTCATGCGCATGCATGGTGTGAACATGCATTTTTCAGTAGCATACCGTGGCCGCTAGCAATGGACTTGTTGAGCGGGCCAATGGAACACTTGTGACGGTGCTTCGGAAATTGTGCAATGGTGATCAGTCACTTTGGGTCACTAAACTGGAAGAAGCCGCTTTTGCTGTCAATACAACCCGCCATCGAAGCACTGGCTTTTCGCCCTTCGAACTTTTGTTTGGGTTCATACCAAAACTGCCACATGAAAAAGTTCGCCCGCATCAAGCCTCTGACCTCAGTGAAAGACTCTTGACACTGCCATACCGGCGAAGCGAAGCCGTCAGTAATTCGAAACAAGCGCAAGAAACTCAGAAAACGATATGACAGGACCCACCGCGAGGCATCGTTTGACATTGGTGACTTTGTATGGTTGCGACGACAAGAGCCTATCCTACAGGGATCTGAAAAGCTTGCTCCCAAGTTCAAAGGCTTATACCAAGTCACACGCAAGTGAACTCCAGTCACCTGCGACATTCAACAGGTAACAAACTCCGCAATGTCTAGACCAGACTCTCGAGTTGCTCATGTAAGCCAGATGAAGAGATACCGTCCACCATACGTCGACCCAATCCTGGCCCAGCCGACAGCGGGAGATGCATCCCCCACTCCAGACTTCGCCGTGTCGCCGCCCGAGGACCACGTCCCTGTTGATGACTCCGCTGAACTTGTAGATGCACCTACCTTACCATCACGCGTGGATGAAGCCTCGTCCCAACCTCCAAGTCGCCGAACCCTGCGTCATCGAACACAACCCCGACATCTACAGGACTATGACCTGTCAATGCAAGATTAGTGTTTTTTTTCCAAGTGGACTTGGACTTCTTGGTGGGATAGGATGTGAGCTCCAGCTCCAAATATAGCCGTATCCTGAAACGAGGTCAGGGAATCCTGGGAGCCAACGGACGTTTTCCCGCCGAGAGAAAGCGGAGAGCCGCGGTATTCGGCTTCATGCAATGTGACCGTTCTTTGTATTCTGCCTAGCCTTCTCAAATTAAACGTTTTTCTACCCTTTCCGTCCTGTTACTCCGCTAACATTATAGTCATTGTTTGAGCTTATGGTGCTGTTGTTTTGCGACTGGTGTTTCTTCTAGATTAGATGAAACTCGAAGTATTTCAAGAGGTTGTAGCTCAGGTGCCCATGGTCTACAGGGCCGTTATTGTTGCAAAAGATTTGCCACCAGCTGATTCCGTTGTGCAAGATGTGCCAAAATTGCTTTTAACGTGCTGTTTCTCACATGGAAAAGTGCACTGCATATAAGAGCAGGACAAGGAAATGCATATGCCCACACAAGAGCTGTGTGGGCTGTTTATTTTGTGGTCATTCGTCTTCTTTCCATTTTTACCCCTCCAAGCAAAGAAGGCAGTCATTATTGCAGTGATATTTTTATGGTATCGTTCTAATTGGGGCTGTAAGTGCTTCGGTATTACGGTTCGGGATCTCATGCAAAAATTGTCACCCCCGCCAGTTATGCATAATAATGCATTTTGTTCGTCTTGCTCGTGTGACCATACTACAGTTCAGTGAATACATGAAGTTTGCTTATCAGGATTGCATGCAGCTTAACAGCTGAAGAAATTTAGTCGTAGTCTGGGAATCACGCCCCATCACCACCAGCCGGCTCGGTGGCCAATTGGTTTTGGCGCTTTTCTGCTGACCTGAAAGATGCGGGTTCGGTTGCGGTCGTGCTGGTCGCAATTTGGCGGAGGTGAAATGCTAGAGGTTCGTGAACTGTGGGATGTCAGTGGACGTTAAGGAGCCCAGCTCGTCGAAATTATCTGAACCCTTCCACTACGGCTTGTCTCATAGCTGCTTCGATACACTAAATCTTACAAGCTATACCCATCGCCACTGCATTTGTGGATTAAACTGACCATCTGGGCTGTCCTGATGTCTAGCCCGCGGCTGTATGAAGGGGATTTGACTGATGATTTTAAACAATGTCAATAATTTTAGACAAGTGATGCGCTCAAACTAATAATCAAGAGCACACCTTTGCTGAGCGACATTCTTTGTTGAAGCAGTAACGAAGCCAGCATTGCAGGAGGCGCAGGATAAATTGTTCACATTCGTTAACTTCGAAGTTTTGGTTTGAAAAACACTTTCTTTTCTCCTGCAGCAGTCATGAGTTCTATTCATGACTATTCATGACTGAACCAATCAGATGCGCAGGAACAGGACATGAGCCTATTTTACGGGGCAACGGCAATACAAGCTGTATACGAGCAGACGTGAATTCTATAAGGCGATGTATATAGGTCGCACGCAGGTGTGAGCATCGGCCGCTCTGAGTCGCTTTTTGACCGCCAGTCGCAAACGGTCGCGCGACCGTTGCTAGTCGCCGGCATGAACGAGCTGTTAGTTGTGCTTCGTCAAGAAAGCCTGTCCTTGTCATGGTCTTAATATCCTATGTGACATAATGCCTATTATAAAAGTTATTGCATGCATTGATGTTGAGAGCAATGCAAGCGCCCGTTTTGTCTTGAGTTTAGCAACTTGGCATATTGCAACGCCCACTTCTTGTCCTATTTTGATGTTTTTGGGTTTGACCAGCAAGGGCGATTATCAACGCTCGACGCTGTCCGCGAAGCAGTGTTCGAGAGACTTCTCATTGTAGTAGATCGTTTTGTTAAGATTTCGCGCCGCACGCGAATGTTCCAGCTTTATCGAGAGATAACGCCGCCGCCAGCGATATCGCTGGAAAGTTCCATGGCACCTGTATAAAAACCGACGCACTTGACCGCTTGTCAGTTGATCGCGACGACGCGCCCCTGTTCGCCGCTATCATTGTACAGTGTGCATTGCTGTAGTTCTAGTTCTCATTTTCCGGCCACAAGTTCGGCCAAATAAACAGTTTCATCCTGCAAACGCCGACTGCTGTCTTCGTCGACGTCACGACCACGTGACATCTGGTGGAGGTGCTGCTTCATGATCCGGACGCCACCCGGGAGCGCTGACCCAAGCCCAAGCCGCGAAGAAGACGACTCTAAGGTCAACCCGGATCCTCGAACAGCCGCCGGCAGAAGGGACTACAACCTGAGTACGGGCTCCTTCCCGAAACGCCAGGCAGCCGAAGACCGTCACATCTACCGCCGAGACGATGACAGACCCCTGCCACCTACAACGGTCGTCATGCATCAACCGAGGGAGCCGCCGACATTCCGCGGATCACCATGCGAGGATCCAGAAGCTGGCTGGAGGCATACGACCGGGTCTCCACGTTCAACAACTGGGACTGCGACGAGAAGCTACGCCATGTCTACTTCGCCCTTGAAGATGGCGCAAGGACCTGGTTCGAGAATCGAGAGTCCACGCTAACATCATGGGACCTCTTCCGCACCGGATTTCTCCACACCTTCACGAGCGTCATCCGGAAGAAAGGGCTGAAACCCTTCTCGAGACCCGTGTACAGCTCCCCAATGAGAACGTCGGACTGTACACCGAAGAAATGACTCGCCTATTCCGCCATGCCGATCCAGCCATGTCCGAAGAAAAGAAAGTTCGCTTCCTGATGCGGGGAGTGAAGGAAGAACTCTTCGCCGGACTTGTGCGCAACCCGCCGAAGACGGTCTCGGAATTCCTTTCGGAGGCCACCACAATCGAAAAGGCACTAGAAATCCGCACTAGGCAGTACAACCGCCGCATTCCTACGACGACCTACGTGGAGGTTCAGGCGCTGCAGTCTGATGACCTGCGTGACACCATCAGAGCGATTGTGCGGGAGGAGCTGCGCAAACTGTTACCTTCGCCGCAGCATCAAGTGATTCAATCGCCGACGTTGTCCGCGAGGAAGTCCGGCAATCGCTTGGAATACCCGAAGCACCGCAGGCTCAGCCGGAAGCCATGAGCTATGCTGCTGCAGCCCGACGCAACGCCCCCCCTCCTCGCCCACGTCAAGACGCCGCGCCGCCGCAGCAGTTCCGCCGCCAGGCACCGCCGCCACCACCACCGACGCCATACCGCTCGCCGACAGGACAACGCTGCGCCCCCCAAAAGACCGACGTTTGGCGTGCCCCTGACAACCGACCGCTCTGCTATCACTGCGGGGAAGCCGGCCACACATACCACCGATGCCAGTATCGACAGATGGGGCTACGCTGATTCGCCGTCAACGCGCCGCGCCCGCAGCCAGGCGAACGGCCTCGCGACATCGACGACTACCTCACCGGAACACAGTGCGAAGAACGACGACCTTCCCGCTCGCCGTCGCCCGGCCGCTACATGTCACCGCACCGCCGGCAGTACACTGGCCCAAACCGGGGCCGGTCGCCTAGCCCGTATCCGGGAAACTAAGGGCAGCAACCGATGGAGGTGCGGTTGCTGTACGACGAACTGCCGAAGATCCTCCGTGGCCGCCGACGACGACAACGCGACGAGACCTTCAGAACACGACGCAAACCGGACGGGCGCTCACGACGAAACTTCGCGGCTCGAAGAAAACCTGACGACGCAACGTCGAAACAGCGGGACAAATCGACGAAGCCGTGATCCAACGCCACGACCTAACCGCAACGCAAGACGACGAACAAGCGACCTCGATGTTCTTATCGACGGCCACAGCATCACAGCTCTCGTCGACACCGGAGCCGACTATTCCGTCGTCAGTGGCCATTCGCCACCAAGCTGAAGAAAGTGAAGACCGCTTGGAGTGGACCAGAAATCCGACAGCTGGAGGCCACCTGATAACGCCGATTGGTGTCTGCACGGCGAGAGTCACCATCAATAACCGCACTTATCCTGCGAGCTTTGTAATCCTACAAAACTGCTCCAGGGATGTGATACTCGGAATGGACTTCCTAAGTGACCACGGCGCCATTATCGACCTGAGGTCTGAGTCGATAACACTAACCTCAGACAAAGCGCTCCCGCCCCACGCGACGCCAGGGAACCATGCACTGAATGTGATACAAGAGCAGGTGACCGTTCCGCCACGCTCCAGCGTCATTATTTCCGTCGGCTCCGAAAAACCTGCGAACCTTGAATGCGTAATCGACGGCGATCAGCAACTACTCCTGAATCGTCAAATTTGCGTCGCAAGAGGTATCGCCGAGCTGCATGACGGTAAAGCAAAGGTACTGCTGACAAACTTCAGCCACGAATATAGGCACCTCAACATGGGTACGACGGTTGCCTACATCGACGAATGTGTAGCCGCCAGCGATGCTTTCGCCCTCTTCGATGCTGTCGAACCTGCTGAATAGAGGTCCCGAACGGGATTTTGACGTCAACCCGAGCCTTCCGAAGGTCAAGCAAGATAAGCTCAAAACCCTGCTCCTGCATACAAGGACTGTTTCTCGTCGTCATCGCGGGTCCGACAAACGCCCCTTTGCTAAGCACCGCATTATAACAGAAGAAAAATGCTCGACCACTCCGTCAGAGTCCCTACCGGGTTTCGACGCGGGAACGGGAGGCCGTGAAGAAACAGGTCGACGAAATGCTATGCGACGACATCATCCAGCCGTCGAAGAGTCCGTGGGCATCCCCCGTGGTGCTAGTGAAGAAGGATGGGACTCCGTTTTTGCGTCGATTATCGTCGCCTGAACAAAGTCACAAAGAAGGACGTGTATCCCTTCCCCGGATAGACGACACCCTGGATCGATTACACAACGCAAAGTACTTTTCGTCGATGGACCTCAAGACCGGTTACTGGCAAATAGAAGTCGACGAGAGAGACCGAGAAAAGACTGCCTTTATAACGCCAGACGGCCTGTTTGAGTTCAAGGTCATGCCTTTGGTCTTTGCTCGGCACCTGCGACTTTTCAACGGGTTATGGATACAGTACTGGCCGGCTTGAAGTGGCAGACGTGCCTCGTGTACTGGACGACGTCGTAGTGTTTTCCTCAAACTTCGACGAACACCTTCGGCGCCTTGAAGCTGTACTTCAAGCAATCAAGACCTCCGGACTCACTTTGAAGCCTGAAAAGTGCCGCTTCGCGTACGAGGAGCTCTTGTTCTTGGGTCATGCGATCAGCAAGGATGGTGTTCGCCGGACCCGCGGTAAACAGCTGCCACGCTGACTTCCCGACGCCCACCGACAAGAAGGCCGTACGCCGTTTTCTTGGCTTGTGCGCCTATTACAGACGTTTCGTCAAGGAATTTTCACGGATCGCCGAGCCACTGACGCACCCACGAAGGCCGACGTCGAATTCAGGTGGGAAACGTCGCAAGTTCAGGCATTTCAAGAATTGAAACGACGCCTGCAGACGCCTCCGATACTGCGCATTTCGACGAGCACGCCGATACGGAAATCCACACCGACGCAAGCAGCGCAGGACTCGGCGCCGTCCTCCCCGCAGGGGCGTTTGCGCAAGCAGGCGTTTGGTGTGTAGCGACACCACGGACCCGAGCTAACAGGGGGGTTACACCCCCTCCACGCCTAGTCGTGCGTGGCTCAGCCGTGTCCGGGGAAAAGGGGATCCTGGGGGTTGAGCCGACGCCGGGTGTTTGGACCTTTAAGGCCCCCCGGCAGAGGCAACACACCCCTTTGGCCCCGGCTTCACGTAGACGGCACCCCTGGGCTGACCCACCCAGGGGAAATCGGCAGTCGCCTTTTCCTGTCTCCATCTCCTCACATCTTCGTCTTTTCACCTACTTTTCATCTTTCCTGTCTTCTCCTCTCTTCTATTTTACTTCGAATTTTCCTGGCGGCAAGGGTTAACCTCGTGTGCTCCACCCCACCTCGGGATGCGTCACATCTGGTTATAGCGGCGGTGCACAGCTGGCGTGTGCAAGTGCTTTCTTTATGTCTTGCAGCGTCCCCTTGTGGGCTCGGTGGTGGGTGGCTGCCACCGCTGCCGAACACAATCCATTTTTTATGGCTAAACACTTCCCCCCATTACCCACTGATCGCTCCCTCAAAAAGGGTGCGCACCGAAGCAAACACCGAACTTTTTCAACCAAACAAAGAGAACATCCACGCTACAATGTTATCCACAGTGACAAACCTGAAAAGACAGTTAGAAAACTGTCCCCATCCTAGTCTCAAAATGCTTGGTAGATGCACTTGGACCAGGCTACAAAGCCACAAAAATGGCAAGTGGAGACCTCCTCATTGAAGTGCGAGACAAAAAACAATATGCAAAACTGTCCAGTCTGAAGAATTTTGGTGATGTCCATAACTGTATCTGCGCATCGTTCAATGAACACTGTCCGAGGTGTTTGTGTCAGAGGATGGATTGGTTGACCTGAA